>NC_087154.1:12960744-13260744 GCF_035594125.1 Scylla paramamosain
GTATGTTATTGGGATTTGTTGTATTCTTTCATGGTGAAACAGTGTACATTGGGGGACATTATTGGGAGATAGGGTGGTGATTTGTACGCTTGGTTGGCAGGAGTTTGGTCTTGGCAGTGTGCTGTGGGACGTCAGTGAGGTGGCACCGTAGCAGATACTATGAACTAAGGAGGCTGCAGTGAGGAACTTGCTGTCCCTGGCTGCTATGGTGTTAGTACCGCCGTGCATGGAGGAAGAGCTGCAGTACTTCAGGGTAGTGGTAGTGGCGTACCTTCAGCGCGTTGGGTCGGTGTGCGGTTGGGCCTATAGGGTGTGAGGGTCCTGGGGGTACTGGTTAGGGTGGGACAGTGTCAGTGGCATATAACATTTCTTGTGTTGGTGCGTGAAGTGTTTATTTCTCCTGTTTATTTGTATGTGGATTTACCCATTTTCTCATGGGATCAGGTATTTTGGAGTGCCAGCAGTGTGGCCTCTAAGAGTGTTAAGCACTCATATTTTATTTGTGCTTTCTTTATTATGTACTCATTTGTGTTTTCTTTATTATGTACTCAACCATTAAATTTTTAAATTGTGGCCCGGGTTTCTGTGAACCTAAGCAGGAGGTTTAAATTAATCAGTGGGTTCTTGTGGTGAGTGCTTGGTGAGCCTAATTAAGGTAGGTTAACTGTGCCCTAGTTTTGCACTCATTACATATATATATATATATATATATATATATATATATATATATATATATATATATATATATATATATATATATATATATATGCACGAGGGAACTTAAGAAAAGTTCATGGAAAAAATCCATAGCTAAAAATTATATGGAAAGATTTTGATTTCAATGCACCTAAACATTCTTGTATCGTGTTATAACATGTTCAAACATAAACCCTTAAATGCAGGTAATAATGCATTGCTGCCAGTTGGAAGGCAGGCACCATTCAAGCAGCATGGAACCCACCAAAATTGAGACCAGAACAAACATTAAATTCATAGTGAAACTCGGTTGGGAGAATAGGCAAATCAATGACGCTCTGAAACAAGTTTATGATGACAATGCCCCAAAGAAATCAACAACCTACAAATGGATAAGTTGGTTTAGAAGTGGAAGAAACGAAATTGAAGATGAGCCACGCAGTGGCAGGCCATCAATGTCAGCTTGTGAGAAAAACATTGCTGTTTGCGACATGATGGAAAAGGATAGACGAATAACCACTGAATCAGTAGAAGACTCACTCAACATCTCTATGGGTTCTGCACACACAATTCTGGTGGAGAGTTTGGGGCTAAGCAAGCTTTCCACTCGATGGGTCCCTAGGTTGTTGCACCCAGATCAGCAGCAAACAAGGGCAGATCTTTCAATGGAAATTTTAAACAAGCTGGATGAGGACTTGGAAGTTTTTCTGCAGAGAATTGTGACAGGGGATGAAACACAGGTCTACCAGTATGATCCTGAGGACAAAATTCAATCAAAGCAGTGGCTGCCCCAGGGTGGAAATGCAGTAGTCAAAGCAAGATCTGAGCGTTCAAGAGGAAAGGTCACGACCACTGTTTTCTGGGATGCAGAGGGGATTTTGCTGGTTGACTTCCTTGAAAACAAGAAAACAATTACATCTGCTTATTATGAATGCATTTTGAGAAAAGTGTCCAAAAAAATCTCAGAAAAACCCTCTGGTAAGCTGCATCAACGTGTCCTCTTCCACCATGACAATGCACCCGCTCACAGCAGTCAACAGACAAGAGCTGCGCTATGTGAATTTTGATGGGAAATCATCCGACATCCCTCTTACAGCCCAAATGTAGCCCCATCCGACTTCTTTTTGTTTCCAAACGTAAAAAAATCATTGAAAGGTACCAATTTTCCATCAGTTGAAGATGTAAAAAGAACTGATCTGACATGGTTCAGATCACATGACCCACAGTTTTACTAAGAGGGACTTAAAGGTTAGTATCAATGTTTCCAGAAGTGTTTTGACCTTAATGGAGCAAATGTTGAAAAATAAACATCATAACTGACACCTTTTTTTCATAGTCCTTTTTCCACGAACTTTTTGAAGCCCCCTTGTGTGTGTGTGTGTGTGTGTGTGTGTGTGTGTGTGTGTGTGTGTGTGTGTGTGTGTGTGTGTGTGTGTGTGTGTGTGTGTGTGTGTGTGTGTGTGTGTGTATATATATATACTGCTTAAGTGTAAGCATGACACGCTTCCTCTTTTCTACAACTTTAGGCATGATGAAGGCGTCAGGTGATAAACAGTGCACACGAGGGACTGAGTCACTGAGTAAACACAGTACAGTGGGCTGTGGGTGGCGCGAAGCAGTGCGCTCTGGTGGCGAGGGGACAAAATATGCCTCGCGCAGGAATTTTAATTGATTTTATGAGTACACATTGTTTTTTTATTGATTTTAAGGCTCGGGGAAAAATGTGCCGGATACTTGAAGCTGCCGGATACTCGAATGCTGGATGAAAGGGATTTTACTGTATACAGTAAACACCCAGTTTATCATGGTTCAGTTATCACTGGTTCACTTTTTCACTTTTTTTTTTTCACTGGAACCTAATTATTTTAACAATGTGAGAAATCCCACTTTATTGCTGATGCTGATGCTGGTTGGTTGGCTGTGTAAGCGGTAATTTTCATTGCCACTCTCGCACTGTGGGTTGGTGTACTTGGGTTGGCGGCAGTTTGTCATGTTTGTGTGAGTGCCAGTGGCAGCTCTTAGCTAAAATTAGTGGGGGTACTACTTCAGAAAATTTTTAGCCATTGTTTTGATATTGTGTAAAAGGAAACAAACATATAAAAAGAAAATTTATAGATAAACTTGATAAAATCCTAAACAGAATAAAATCAAACATTCTTTACTTACTAATAGCCTAAATTGTTATAGTTCAAACTTGATCCATTCATTTAAAAACAAAATCCAAAAAAGAAACACTACCTTCCACTAGCACACCAGGGTCAGCACTGCATGAGCCACAGTGCTCTCTCTCTCTAGCATGCAGCTTCCTATCTAGGACATGTGAGCATACACACAACAGCCAAACACTGTGTCGCTGGAACTGTGAAGCGCACAGTTCTATACAAGGATTTTTGTATTTTTTCATAAACTAGGGGATGGCTACTGACATTAAGCTAAGGATTATATAATAAATAATTATAAAGAAAGAATTAAAGAAAAAAAGTACTCACTATATTGAATGTTATCAATAATATTGAGTGGAAATAGGGGTGCTGCAGTTCCGCAGTGCCTATATACGAGCCACCACTGGTGAGTGCTGTACATTGCTGTTATTGTTGGGTAGCGGTTGGGTTGGACAATTGTGCAAAAGCAGGTTTTTGTCATCAGTCGACGAGTGTGGGCTGTTATCCTTGTAGTGATGGTCTGGTGTATTATGTAAGTGTTATACAAACATTTTGGTTATTGTTGGGTTGGTGGTGTTGATTGTTGTGTTGTGCACATAGTGCATGTTCCTAATTCACTGAGTTGGTGGTTAATCACCATTACTGCCACAAGGATGTGAGTGGTTTAATTAGCAGTTTCTTTTTTTTTTTTTTTCTTGAACCAGTCAACATATCAGATTTTAGTACTTCACAGGTGCCTTTGAAACATAACCCTGTGATGAACTGGGGGTTCATTGAGTGTGTGTGTGTGTGTGTGTGTGTGTGTGTGTGTATTTACCTAGTTTACCTAGTTGTGTTTTACAGGAAAAGAGCTATGCTCGTGCTGTCCTGTCTCCATATTTATAAGCATCCAGCTTAACTCTAAATCCATGAATATTTTTTGCTTGTACCACTGTTTCATCTAAGTTGTTCCATATTTCTATGCTTCTATTTGGGAAGCCATATTTCTTGACATCTCTTCTACTTGCTGTTTTCTTCAATTTCACTCCATGTCCTCTTGTGTCCCAAACAAACAAGTCTTCTTTATCAACTTGATCCTTACCCTTTAAAGCTCTGAATATAGCAATCAGGTCTCCTCTTTCTCTTCTCTCTTGTAATGATGGAAGCTTCAATCTCCTTAATCTTTCTTCATAGGTTAAATCTCTCAAACTTGGTACCAATTTGGTTGCAGCTCTTTGGATCCTTTCTATTTTACTTATTTTCTTTATATTATGGGGTGACCAAACAATTGTGGCATATTCCAGTTTTGGTCGAATCACATATTCCATCAACTTTTTCATCATTTCTTCATCCATATAAGGAAATGCCCCTTTCATCTTTCTTAGTAAATCAAAAGTTTCCTCAACTATTTTATTTACATGTTTTACTGGTGATAAATTATCACTTATTGTAATTCCCAAGTTTTGGTTTTCTTAATTTCCACTTCTCCCATAGTGTAGGAACTTGTCAATCTTCTTTTGCTTTTTCCTAATTCCATCACCTTGCATTTCTTTGCATTGAATTCCATTTCCCATTTCTTACTCCATTTATATATCTTATTTAGATCTTTCTTTCACAATCTATATTGTTTTCCACTCTTTTCAATAATTTTGCATTGTCTGAAAACAGACTTATATAACTGTCAACCTCATCCACCATATCATTGACATGCACCAGAAACATTACAGGGGCTAAGACTGTCCCCTGTGGTACTCACTTGTAACTCTACACCATTTGGATTTTTCTCCCTTCATTACAGTTCTCATTTCTCTAACCCTCAAGAAGTCTGTAATCCAATTCAGTGTGTTTCCTTGCAAACCCCCTATATTTTGAATTTTCCATAGCAGTCTCTGGTGTGGTACCTTATCAAATGCTTTTTTTAGGACAGACTTTTTTTAGGAAGACAGCTAGAGATGCAACATTGTGGCGGTGAGAGAGGCTGAAGACAGTCAGTTAGAGGAGCGGAGTTGATGAGACGAAAAGCTTTTGATTCCACCCTGTCTAGAAGAGCAGTATGAGTGGAACCCCCCCAGACATGTGAAGCATACTCCAGGATGGATAAGGCCCTTGTACATAGTTAGCAGCTGGGGGGTGAGAAAAACTGGCGGAGACGTCTCAGAACGCCTAACTTCATAGAAGCTGTTTTAGCTAGAGATGAGATGTGAAGTTTCCAGTTCAGATTATAAGTAAAGGACAGACTGAGGATGTTCAGTGTAGAAGAGGGGGACAGTAGAGTGTCATTGAAGAAGAGAGGATAGTTGTCTGGAAGGTTGTGTCGAGTTGATAGATGGAGGAATTGAGTTTTTGAGGCATTGAACAATACAGTAAAATCCCTCTTATCCGGCATCAATGGGACCGCCAACATGCCGGACACTTGAATATTGCTGGATACTTGAATAGAAGTGAAATTATGTCCACAATCACCACCCTACACTCACGGATCTTACCATAACAAAGATCAGCTGATCTTAATCAGCAGCTGATCTGATCAGCTGCTTAAGTGTAAGCACAACATGCTTCCTCTTTTCTACAACTTTAGGCATGATGAAGGCGTCAGGCGATAAACAATGCACACGCAGGACTGAGTCACTGAGTAAACACAGTGCAGTGGGCCGCGGGTGGCGCAAAGCAGTGTGCTCTGGTGGTGAGGGGACAAAGTATGCCTCGCGCAGGAATTTTAATTGATTTTATGAGTACACATTGATTTTTTATTAATTTTAGGGCTCAGGGAAAAATGTGCCGGATACTTGAAGCTGCCAGATACTTGAATACCGGATGAGAGGGATTTTACTGTACCAAGTTTGCTCTGCCCCAATCAGAAATTTTAGAAAGATCAGAAGTCAAGCGTTCTGTGGCTTCCCTGCTTGAAATGTTTACCTCCTGAAGGGTTGGATGTCTATGAAAAGACGTGGAAAAGTGCAGGGTGGTATCATCAGAGTAGGAGTGGATAGGACAAGAAGTTTGGTTTAGAAATGTTGTTCACAACATTCCTTAAGTATCCAATTGGACACTCCATCTGGTCCTTGAGCCTTATTTACACCCAAATCTTTCATAATCTTTTTAATTTCACTTATGTCCACCTGTATTTCTCTCATCACATTGTCTCTGTGCCATGCTCTTTCTCCTTCAAGTCTGTTTTCTTTGGTAAATACTGACTGGAAGCACTTGTTCATTAATTCCGCTTGTAACTGTGTATCTTCATATGTAATTTCATCTTTCGTTAATTTATCTATTGTTTGCCTGTTTTTCATCTTCCCATTCACATATCTGAAGAATAAATTCAGCTCATCTTTGCATTTGTTAACTTTATCTTTCTCATAATTCCCTTCTTCATCTCTCGGGATTCTGATAAATTAATTTCTTGCCTTCTTGAAATCTTCCCATTTCTCACTTCCTCCTTTTTTTCTCCATCTATTCCATGCTGCTTCTTTTTCTTTTCTTGCTGTTATACATCTCATATTAAACCAGTCTTTTTTCTTTTTTACTTCCTTTGTTTTGATCTTTGGTACATATCTACTGACCCCTTCATTATAAATTTCCATGAATATGTCTCACTTTTCCTGTGTACTGCTTGGCGTGAACAGTTGTTTCCATTTAGCCTCAGCAAAATATTCCCTCAACCTGATAAAATCTGCTTTCCTGTAATTATATCTTCCATTCTTGTAAATTTCATTCCTATTTTCCATTGGACCACTGCCTATACTGAATTCAATTAACAGATGGTCACTTTTACCTAGTGGGCACTGATAATTTATTCCTTCAGTGATCTCCATTTCCTTTATAAACACCAAGTCTAGCCTTGATGTCTCTTCATTACCCCCAAATCTTGTATTTTCTCCAATCCATTGGGTCATAGTATTTGTCATTATTAAATTTAGAAGCATATATCCCCATGACTCTTCTCCCCCATCTGTGGTCCACTCTTCCCAGCATACCTCCTTGCAATTAAAGTCACCCATAAGTGTTATATTATTACTCTCTGCCAGTATTCTCTCCAAACAGTTATTAGTATCTCTTAACAATAATTTATAATCCTCTTGTGTCCATGCATTTATTTTGCATTTGTCCATGCATTTGTATTTTGGGATACATAAGCCACTGCAAAATCTCTTCTTCCTTCTCCTTTCCTTTTTGTTTGAATTCTAATTACTTCCGCCATTCCTTCTCCTATTTCAACCTCTTCCACTGTTATACTCTTCTTTGTAAGTAACATGACTCCTCCCCCTTTCTTATTATTTCTATGTTTTGTCCACACATTACAATTACTATTACCAATTCTTATATTTTCTGTTGTCTCATTTAGTTTAACTTCAGTAATACCCATGATGTTGGGCTGCTTTATCTTAATATAATTATTCAATCCTCGCAATGTTGATATTAAACCATTTATATTTGTATATGCCACTGTCTACTTTTTATTTTTCCATACATTATTTACATTTTCTATTCTTTTCGTTCCTGAGCCTCTCGTCTTTTACCTTCCAATAAAACTTTTTTCTCTTCCTCTGTTCTGTTCTTGTTTTTTGCCTTTGGTTCTTTTATTAGATCACTTACCTTGAGTCTCTCCTCCTCATTCATGTCCCTCTTTATCTAAACTTTCCTGTATTGCTCTGTCTTGTCCAGTTTCCATGCATTCGATATCACTTCCATGGCTGTTGTTTGTGCCCTAAATTTTACTTTCAGTGGTCGTTCTCCTCCTTCTATATACTTCCCCAATCTATGTATTTCCTCAATTTCACTTATCCAGTCCTCCCCTTCTCTCTGTATATTTTTTACAATGTCCTCTGTTACCTTTTTTTGTTCTCTTTCCCTCTTGTATCTTACTGGCTCTGTTTTCTCTTTTAATCCATATATAATAATACATTTCTTTTTGTCCACTGTGTCCCTTACCATCGATTCCTTCTGTTTGATCACTTTCACAATTTCCTTACTTAAATTTGTCTTTTCCTTCTTTTGTGCTTCTATGATTTCTGTAAAGTTAACTTTTTCTTCCTCTTTTTCCCTTCCTCCAGAATTGATGTTCACTTTTCATCCCTATCACTTCATTTTCCTGTTTTTTAACAATATCATTGTTTTCCTTCAATTTTGTTTTTAGATCAGCACATAGTGTTTTCAATTCTTTGTTATCCTCTTCCAGGTAATGTTTTTTTTCTAATTTTTTCACTCTTTCAATGAGGTCACTGATCATCCCTTCCATCAAAACCACTTTCCTTCCTTGCATTTTATCATTTAATTCATTATCTTCCTCAAATCCTGGTAATGGTGACCCTGTTGGCAACACTCAGCTCCCACCTATGGCATCTGCCTTGCTGGAGCTTTTACTCATTTTATTACCTCTGTTATGACTTAAATTTTTCCATTATTTATTTATTTCTGGAGACAGGACAACACTACTTGAGCACAGCTCCTACCTGGGAACACATTCTAGGCTCCTAGTGGTGGCCGTGGTCAAACAAAATCTTACTCTGCTGGAGCTTGGATAGCTGCTTGTTTACTCGACGACGTGTGTGCGTGTGTATTTACCTACCTAGTTGTATTTACCTAGTTGTACTTTATGGGAAAAGAGCTATGCTCGTGCTGTCCCATCTCAATATCTTTTAATATCCAACTTAGCCTTGAATCCATGTATACTTTCTGCATTTACTATCTCCTCATCCAGACTGTTCCATACATCAATACTTCTATATGGGAAACTATACCTTTTGACATCTCTTCTACAAGCACTCCTCTTCGGCCTCTTTCCATGTCCTCTAGTGTCCCGTGTATCCCAAACCATTAAGTCGCTCCAGTCCACCTACTCTACTCCCTCATATGCTTTATATATTGCAATCAAGTCTCCCCTTTCTCTCCTCTTTTCCAATGTTGGTAGATGTATCTTTGCCAGTCTCTCTTCATATGACAAGTCCCTGATATTTGGTACCATCTTCGTAGCTGCTCTCTGAACTCTCTCCAACTTCCTTATATCCTTTTTCTTGTATGGCGACCACACTGCTACTGCATATTCTAGTCTAGGTCTTATCAGCGACACGATCATCTTCCTGACCATCCCTTCATCCATAAATGCAAAGGCCTGCCTTATTCTTCTCAACAAGTTATAGGTTTCTCCTGTAATTTTGCTAATGTGTCTCTCCGGGGTCAGGTTCCCAGTCACTGTAACACCGAGATCCTTTTCCTCTTCTGCTTCACTCAACCTTACACCATTCAACACATAATTTCCTTTTACTCTTCTTGTACTTTTTTCCAAATTCTATTCCTTTACACTTCTTTAAATTAAATTCCATTTTCCATCTATAACTCTACTCTGATATCTTATTCAGGTCTTGTAATATTCCACAGTCCTCTGCACTCTCAATTTTCTTCAGCAACTTTGCATCATCCGCAAAAAAGGCTCATGTAGCTGTTCACACTTTCTGTCATATCATTTATATAAATTGCAAACATGACTGGTGCAAGTACTGAGCCTTGGGGTACTCCACTTATGACTTCCCTCCATGATGATTTTTTATCTCTGTTTGTCAAGAAATTTTCCATCCATTTCAACAGGCGCCCCCTTAGCCCACCATTATGCTTCAACTTACACAACAATTTCCTGTGTGGCACTTTATCGAAGGCCTTCTTCAGGTCTAAATAAACACAATCTGCCCATCCATCTCTTTCTTGCATTATATCCACCAGTCTAGATTAAAAACTCAGTAAGTTAATAACACACGATTTCCCTCTCCTAAATCCAAATTGTTGCTTTATTATCACTTTATTTCCTTCTAGGTACTGTGGTACAGCGGGTGTGTGTGTGTGTGTGTGTGTGTGTGTGTGTGTGAGGACAAATATTTCATACCTTAATGATCTGACTGAACAAGGAGGGAGAAGCAGGTCTCTCTCTCTCTCTCTCTCTCTCTCTCTCTCTCTCTCTCTCTCTCTCTCTCTCTCTCTCTCTCTCTCTCTCTCTCTCTCTTATTCCCATAAAATGTGATGATTTGAAATACTATAACTTGTCATTCAACTACCAACATTCCAAGGTTAAGTTATTTTTTCATTAAATGCAAGAGTTTGCTGCCCTATATAGTAAACAAGGTATACTATAAAATACTAATTTTCTGCCAAGAAATCAGAGGTTGACCTATACTTGAGACTGACCTATACTCAAGAAAATATGGTAATTATATATAGAAACTGACGCTATAGGCCAGGAAACCAATCTTGCAAAGTATTCTCAAAATATGTTTTTAAACTTTGAAAGCTATCTGATCAGCCACTTATACGTCAGTTTTAATGAAAAACAAATACCATGAGAAAGTAGACTGTCAGTTTTTAATCTAACAGAAATATTTTCAAGTTTTATGAAATAAAAAATTTCCATATTTTTTTCTGGAAATTCTAAAGAAAAAAGTTACTGTACCTTTGAAAAAGAATTCACCCTTGACAAATGAAGCAAAATAAAAGAAAAGCCAGTTATGCCAAATATCAAAGAATGGCCTTTCCCACACATGAATTATGTGTCCTTACAATAGAAATTGTAGGCGATAGATCTAAAAATACCATTCTGAAGGAGGTGGGAGACAGTCATTAAAATGGGTGTATGGAGGGACTTTCTGACCACAGCACATATTTATATACTTAATTTAACTTCCCACAAAAAATATCATGGCAAAAAAATGGATAATAATGATTACAAAAAACAGACAGCCCCTTAATTTTTTCTTTCTTTTAAGCAGCATCACTGGGCATCATCATCATGAGTCCCATGTCACTACAACAGCTTTCACATTACCCAAGAATTTAGTGATACATCAGAGCACATGGTGAAGTGCAGTATGTTTTACATCTCTTATGCTTACTGTAGTCAATTTGACCCTCCCCTCACCAAATTATATTTCTGACCACACCTCTGCCTGCACGGCATATATTTACTACAGCTTATAAGGAATTTTTTTTTCAACTTACCCAAAATCCCAATTTCCTTGCCAGCAAACCTCCGTCTGATGTAATCACAGTTGAGTTCACCAATACATATGCTGACATCCATAACTTCCACTTGTACATTGTATTTGTTTCCTGCCAATTAAAAATTTGCATATTTTATACAACACCCAGTATAAGGATAAAATATACAATTAATCCATTAGTTAAATAGAAAACTTTATATATCATAGTTTATACATTATTTTTTCTAAGAAATTAATAAGTAAAGGTTCCCTGATAAAAAAGTATAAGCACTGTACTAGTGTAAGGAAATATTATAAGACAATGACTATGATTTATGGGAAATGACACAGATATGTTAGTGCTACTGGTGTGAGAGATACCAGGTACAAACATATACCACCTACACCATTATACAGTATACATGGCAACTCTACCATTACTGTGAAGCAAACAAGCTTGCCAATGTTACCAACTGACCCAAAGACAATGCATTTCATCTGAACCTGGGGTGTTGATACTTTTTTATGAGTGGTAGCAGCGTTAAAGTGAAAAATGGCTGTGAGCACTGATCTTGAACTAAATCTTCACTATAATCATCAACTAAGATAATACAGGAAGGTTTTAAGGATATGAGCAGTTAAGATTCATACTTCCATAGAAAAACACATGTTAAAATAGTGGTTCCCATAACATCTTCAAACATAATTTTTCACTAAAATATATGATGCCAAAATCAACAAACTAATGTGTAGCACATATAATATAGAATTGCTGAGAAGATGTCTAAAGGAGAATGTAGAATATAACATAACTAGACAGATGCAGTGAGAATTCTGTTGCTGTCTGCCACAATAGCCCTTGCTTAGACTGCATAACATGTCTTAAATGACCATAATATAATCATCCAGTTAAATCCTCAGGGTTGATATGACTGAGCAATGCACCGGGATGAATGTCATCAGGGGTTATACATCTCTATTATTCCTTTGTTTGAAAAACAGGTGGGTGTATAGCAATGACAACTCTCTTCCACTTGCCACAATACCCACATTTTTTATTTTTTTATTTTATGTAAAAGGAATAAGAGGGATACTAGCCAGCAGCAACAAAAATGAGAGAGAGAGAGAGAGAGAGAGAGAGAGAGAGAGAGAGAGAGAGAGAGAGAGAGAGAGAGAGAGAGAGAGAGAGAGAGAGAGAGAGAGAGAGAGAGAGAGAGAGAGAGAGAGAGAGAGAGAAAGCCCACTGGGGTGCTAGTCCCTAAATAGTGATCAAAAATGATAAGAAATTGGATAATAAAAGTCTTGAAACCTCCCTCAGGAAAGAGTTCAGGTCATAGAATAGAAGAAATACAGAAACACACAGGAAATTCTGGGTATATTTTTAAAAAATATGGTGATTGGATTTATTATTACTAATGTAACCATTTTGGATTTTTTAAAGCATTGTTCCAGCTCTGTGCTTCAGGTTAGGCTGACCAAACCCCAGGAAATCATATTGGAAATCTTAATGTGAACTACCCCTCCCCAACAACAAACACCAGTGATACTAGTCCTATACAACAAAGTTATGTTAAAAATATGAAAATATACCAAAGTGTTACTATGCAAAAGAAAAATTATATACATCTTAACTGATATAGTTAGGGGTTCAAAATGCTGCATTTGGGTGCATTTGGGAGAATGCATTAATTTGCAGCCCAAGAATTATGGATTGTTTACTGTCCAGCGTCCACTACCTGACAAGTTCCAGCATTATTTCATTCTTTCAACAGTCTCACCATGGCTTTTCTTACCCTCATCAGATAGAGCTTCTCACTTTGAGTAATTTGATCATATATACCCACCACAAATTATCTATAATACTGACAGCAATTTTTAAAATTTAGTTAGGTTAGGTTAGTTTTAGTCTGATTAGATTAGTTTAGTTAGGTTGGTTTGGTTGGGTTAGATTAGTCTGGTTAGGTTAAGTTAGTTTAGTTACATTTCTAGTTTCATTAAGATAGGTAGGTGGTGGGGTGTGATAGCCAGCTGATGGCCAAAGGTGAGCAGTAGCCAATTGCCAGTGACTGTTACTACTGTGTTACTTATTTGTAAGGACAAAACTACCTATTGCTGATAGGTTTCAGTCTGTTTTTGTATTAATCTGTTTTTCATTTTTATTGTAAATCATTAGTTCCTGTAGGGATCGAGTGTTGAGAGGTAAAAAATAAAAACTAATGTTTCTTTTATGATCTTGTTCACTTAGTGATACATTAGTGTTTTTTCCTATGTATTTCCATGCTTAGAGAAGTTGACAGTCAGTTTTTGCCTCTACTAATGGGTAGTAGAGGTTGAAAGCCTGTGTTACTTCCCTTCATGCCTTGGCCTTCTCATTCATAATACTGAAGCCATAGGACTTATTAAAAGCTGGCTTATCTGCTATAAGCTCAGTCAGGTATTCTTTTGTTCATAGTCCAGAGGAACCCCTTTGGTAGATGGTGGAGTTGCCATGGTGCCTCTACTGCTTGCAAAACTGGCAATGTTTGACTGGCATTTTTCCATCAGCTGGAAGGATGTTTACCCTGACCAGGGTTGCCAACCCTTATTTACTAACCTCACATTGGGGCTTGCATCCAGTGTGAGGTTACTAAAACCAAATATGACTGTGTGGCTTGGTGCTTTGTAATTATTAATAAAACATTTAAAAAAAAAAGTGGGCCCTACAGTTTATCAGAAAAAGGAATGAATGGTTAAGAATACTGATTTTACTTCAGCAAATCACTTGTCTGCTAGATGGTGCCGTTCACATGAGATACACTATACTTCGCCACACAGTCAGTTACTACGCAGACGCCACACAAGTCGGATGTCGGTCCCGCCTCCTGTTCTGTTGTTACGACTTCTGTTATCGAGGAGTAATAGGAATATTACAGTTTTCTTGTTTGGATTGTGTATTATGATTTCCATTACCTGTTATAAGGGTGGAATATTGTCTTTAGTTATCCGTTACCTGATTATAGGGCGGAGTATTGCCTATGGATGTCCGTTACCTGATAAGGGCGGAGTGTTGCCTATTTGAATCCGTTACCTGATTTAAGGGCGGATTATGGACTATAAATATCCGTTACCTTGTATAAGGGCGGATTATTGGTTATATGATATCCGTTACTTGGTATAAGGCAGATTATTGGCAAATATTTTATGCTATATATATATATAACAATATTTGGGCACTCTCGTGAGCCGACATAGGTGCGAGATGGTTCCATCTTGTTACCCATTATTCGGGCAAGAGGAATATTGCCTTATTTACAAGCCTGGGGGCATTTGACTTCCCAGATTACTATAAGGAAGGAGTTTTTGATTTAAAGTTACCCTGTGTGTGAGGTTAAGGCACCCGTGGGGTTATAAAAGGAACTACTGTTAAAAGGGGTGGCATCTTGTTAACATTAGCCGCCATGTCTAGGACGCCTTCTGACGCTTGCCCCAGTCCTGAGAGATTCAGAACTACCAGCATGCCACGCACCTCAGCTAAGGTAAAGGAATTACACAAGGGGAGTAAACATGAAGAAAGATCCAGATCTAAGAGCCGTTCTACTCGTCATGAGAGGTTAAGTTACTCTCGGTCACCTTCCCCTTCTCCAAAATACGCTGGTGAAGACAGCACTGCGCCTTCTTTGGGCATGATTATGGATGCTTTGACTGAGTTGAGGAAAGACATGACAAGCTTAAGAAGGAAAATGGGGCTGTGAAGTCAAAAGCAGTTCATAACAATGCTCCCCTGTAGGTGTCAAATAATACTTTGCTGCCTGATTCTCAGGAATCACAGGCAGGATTTTCTGGATTTAGAACTCCACTGAGGGAGGACAGTGATGAGGAAGAGGAAATCCAGAGGGATGTTCCTCATGATAGTATATTGTTACAAGGTGCTAAGAATTATGGACCCATGGAAACTGTCTCAAAAGAACTTGACAAGGAAATTGCTGCAATGGTGAACCACCTGTTTATTAATGGCATGAGGCAGGAAGATTACAAAGCCATTGTAGAGGATGAAGTGACATTTAGACCAAATAACTGCCATGCATTAACTCAAATGGATTGCAACCCACAGGTCTTGGACGCACTGCCTGCAGAGGCAAAGAAGGCAGACTTCCGCTTAAGGGAAGTGGGAAAAAGATAGTACCAAGGCAGCTACTATTGTTGTAAAATCGCTTACTGTGACTGTGCTAGACAAGGTGGCACGTGATGAAGAGCACCAAATTATTGCAAATGAGGTGGCCATGCTCAATGGTGCATTGGCATTATTGGGTAATGCCCACTACAGAAATAACTTGAACAGGCGACATATCATAAAGAGGGACATTAATCCCAAATATTCTCATTTGTGTGCTGACAAGGCTCCCATGACGGGTCTATTGTTTGGGGATGACCTGTCACAAGCCAACAGAAATATTGAGGAGGCAGAAAGGCTGAAAACCAAATTCACTTTTAGAAGCCTACATCTTGGACTGCAAGCAGTGGCAGATTTGGTGGAGGTAAACAATGTAACTTTTTTGCCAAGGCCTCCTCCTGTGGATTCCCATCCAGATATCAGCTGTATGGTTTTCGCAGGATGCCCTCCAGTGGTGAACACAGGCGCTCCTACCCTGCTCAAGCTTGGACAACAAAAAACGTGAGAGGTCGGGGTCAACATAACCCCCGGCGTTAACCCAGGTGAAAGAACAATTTGAGGCTGGGCAACTTCACAAGTTTATCAATAAATGGCGTGTGATTACAAGTGACCTGTTCATTTTGGATATGGTGGAACATTGTCATCTGAATATAGATGAAGCTAATATCGGATATTTATTTAGAGAGGATATACAGTATATCTTTAGTGAGGAAGATAAACTGATTATGCATTAGGAGGTTAAAAAATTGTTAGAGATAAAGGCCATCATAGAGACACATGGACAGGATCAACAAATACTTTCACCAGTTTTTCTGAGGAAGAATAAGACGGGGGATTATAGGATGGTGTTAAATCTTGAAAACTGAACAGGCATGTAGAATATACTCATTTCAAAATGGAAAATTTTGAACAAGTATTACAGTTGCTTAGTCAAGGAGATTATATGGCTTCTATAGACCTTAAGAAAGCCTATTATTCAGTAAAAATTGCAGAGGAACAACAAAAATATCTGTGTTTTAGATGGTTGGATAAGATTTACCAGTTCACATGTCTACCTAACGGGTTTTCGGATGGTCCTCGTCTATTTACAAAACTTCTGAAGCCAGTTTTCTCTACACTTAGGCATAAAAGCCACAACATCACTAGTTATATTGATGATACGCTTCTGTATAGTAGCTCTTTGCCGAGATGTTTTGATTGCATGAATGACAACATTCAGTTGTTGCAGAGTGTAGGTTTCTGCATAAATGTGGAGAAATCTGTTTTCAGTCCCACTAAGCGTATTGAGTATTTAGGTAACGTGATAGATTTGGTGGCCATGACAGTTACCTTGCCGGTAACTGCGTAGGAGGGATGAGATTATACAGCATTGCTTTCTTTTAGTCAATAGACAAAGAAAAAATTAGAATTGTGGCAAGAGTGATTGGCCTGCTGGTGGCAGCAATCCCAGCTGTAGAGATGGGGAAGATGCACTATAGGAGGATGGAAAGAGCAAAGATCAAGGCTTTGGAATAGGCATGTGGAGACTTTAATAGATGGATGAACATTACAGAGGAGATTAGAACAGATTTAAACTGGTGGATTAAGGAATTGGAGAATCAAAACAGGAAAATATTCAGAAATGCACCAGATACTGAGTTGTTCACAGATGCTTAAAATCTAGGATGGGCAGGTTGCCAAAATAGCATCACTACCAATAACAGATGGTCCCCTGAAGAGGTGCGTTCGCACATTAATGCGTGAATTATTGGCTATGTTATTCTCATTGAGATCTTTTACACATCTCCTTAGAGGTTTACACGTCAGGGTGTTATGTGATAACACCACAGCGATTAATTACGTGAATGAGATGGGAGGTGTTAAGTCAATAGTTTGTGATGACATTAGTAGGAACATCTGGGAATGGTGTCTTAGTAATGGGGTATGGCTGACAGCTTCCCACATACCAGGCAAATGTAACGTCATGGCCGACGAGGCATCACGTTACTTTAATGACGGACATGAGTGGCAGCTGAATGAGATGATATTTAAGGAATTGTGTTCTATATTTGGGAATCCTTGTATAGACCTATTCGCTTCACGTTTGAACAAACAAATGACTCCATTCTGTGCATGGACACCAGATCCAGAGGCTGCATATATTGATGCAGTTACAATTCCGTGGGCTAAATTTAAATTGGTTTACCTCTTTCCTCCCTTCTCTCTGATCTCTAGATGTCTGCAGAAGTTAAGGGAGGAAAGGACCAGAGGATGGATGATAGTGCCACTTTGGCCATCACAACCGTGGATGGGGGTGCTCCTTCGGATGCTAGTAGACGACCCTCGGGTCATACAGAGAAGGAAAAATGTGCTAATGCATCCGTCAACTGCTGAGGAACACCCAATAATGAAACACACAAATTTGATGGCTTGTCAGTTGTCTGGAAACAACTTGGAGAACGTGGCATATCTAAAGAAGGTACGGAAATCATTATGGCCTCTTGGAAACCAGCAACAGGTAGACAATACAACACTCACATCAAGAGGTGTTTTGTAGTAGAGGGAACATTAATCCCATTGCACCATCTATAGCAGATATATTAAACTTTGTCTCATAACTTTCAAAGGAATGTGGGTTATGAAAACATTAACACGGCGAGAGGGACTCTATCTGCAATAGGAATTAGGGTGGAAGGCTGCAGAGCGGGCAATCACCCACTTGTCAACAGATTTCTGCGGGGAGTCTTCAACTTACGCCCTTCTACACCCAGGTATGCAACGACCTGGGATGTGAAACTTGTATTACAAAAGATAAGACTCATGGAACCACTACACAGCCTAACACTGAAAGACTTATCGCTAAAAATGGTGATGCTGATGGCAATGACACAAGCAGCCAGGATCCAAACTTTGCACTTATTGTTGGTGAATATGGCATTTGGAGAAGAATCTGTTTCAGTTTTGTTAGGAGGTAACATCAAGCAATGCAGGCCAAAATTTAATGTTCGTACTATTGTATTTAAAGCTTATCCTCAGGATTACAGATTGTGTGTAGTTAAGGCTATGAAAGAATATATAGAAAGAACTGAGAGGCTAAGGACAGAATCTGGAAATGCAGATGGGAGACTACTCATAAGTTATATAAAACCTCATAGGGGTGTTTCTAAGGACATGGTGGCAAGGTGGCTTAAGACCATGTTATGTAAGTGTGGGATTTATACCAAGAGGTACACAGCAGGTAGTATTAGACCTGTGTCAGTGTCTAAGGCCAAGGCACTGGATGTGCCTATTGCCACCATCATGGCAAAAGCTGGTTGGATGCAGGAAGCCACATTTGCTAAATATTATAATAAGGATATACAAGGGGAAATAGACCCTTTTTCAAGAAGCAGTGCCAGGCTCAGTATAATGTAAGGTTTGAAATGTTATCAGCAGTAAAAATCATGTTCTATTTTCATATATGACAATGGGGTTTTTGTAATAGGAACTTTTATTTACACCTATTTACAAAATGTGAAATTTGACAGAACCCTTTACATACAACACCCACATGACTTTAAAATCTCATGTGAACGGCACCATCTAGCAGACAAGTGATTTGCCGAAGTAAAATTACAGAAGTACATGAGACTTATCGTAGGTTAGTTGAAATGTGCTTCGGATTTTGTGAGGCACATCACGTCTGCTAGATGGTAGAGTTCACATGCCCTCCACTCCCTCCCTTTGTTAATTGATAATTCTTGGTTTACACAACAAAAATTCACTGACTGGAAGGGTTGGGAGATAATATTTCATGTGGGTAGTTGTATCTTTAAAGACTGACTGTGTGGCGAAGTGTAGTGTATCTCATGTGAACTCTACCATCTAGCAGACGTGATGTGCCTCGCAAAATCCGAAGCACATTTCAACTAACCTACGGTAAGTCTCATGTACTTCTGTAATTAACTCTTACATTAAAAAAGGTGGAAAGAATAGGAGTGAAAAAAAAAAAAAAAAAAATAGAAAGCCTTGAGCTGCAAGGGAACAGGAAGAGTGAAGGCATGCAGTTAGCAAGATCAGAAGAGCAGTTAGTGTGAAAATAGTGGTAGAAGATGGCAAGAGAAAACTGTGGCAATAAAAGAGGCTGAAAACAGTCAGTTAAAGAAGAGGAGTTAACAAGATGTGATAATTTTGATTTAATTCTGTCCAGAAGGGCAGTATGAGTGGAACCCTCCCAACATGTGAAGTGTACTCCATACATAGATGGATAAGGCCTAAGGCCCTTGTACACAGTTAGCAGACAGGTTGAGAAAAGCTGGCAGAGATGACTCAGAATGCCTAGCTTCATAGTTCTTTTAGCTAGAGATGAAATGTAAAGTTTCCAGTTTAGATTATTAGTAGTAAAAGAGAGACTGAGGATGTTCAATGTACAAAAAACAGACAGTTCAGTATCATTGAAGAAGAGGGGATAGTTATCTGGAAAGTTGTGTTGAGTTGATAGATGGAAGAATTGAGTTTTAGAGGCATTAAACATTATTAAGTTTACTCTGCCCCAATCAGAAATTTTAGAGACATCAGAAGTCAGGTGTTCTGAGGCTTCCCTGCATAGGCTGTTTACTTCCTGATGGGTTTTGATGTCCACAAAAACACAAGGAAAAGTGCAGGGTGGTATCATTAGTGTAAGAGTGAATAGGACAAGAAATTTGGTTTAGATCATTGATGAATAATAGGAAGAAAGTGGGTGACAGGACAGAACCCTGAGGAACACCACTGTTCTGTTTACCATAGAAGCCATAGTTTGGAAATTAAAACTTTGTGCCAGACTTTATCAAAAGCTTTTGATATGTCTGAGACATAAAAAAAAAAATAAATAAATAAATAAAAGAGGATGACCACAACTCAGTAAGGAAAGCCAGATCACCAGCAGAGCAGCCTTGACAGAACCCATACTGGCAATCAGATAGATGGTTGTGAAGTGATAGATATTTAAGAATCTTCCTGTTGAAGATAGATTTTAAAATTTTAGAGGGGCAGGAAGTTAAAGCAATAGGATGGTAGTTTCAAGGATTAGAGCAGTCACCCTTTTTAGGAACAGGCTGATGTAGGCAAACTTCCAGCATGAAGGAAAAATAGATAGATAGAATGGGAAGAGTTTGACTGGCCAAGGTGCAAGCATGAAGGCACAGTTTTGGAGAACAATAAAAGGGATCCCATCAGGTTCATAAGCTTTTTGAGGGTTAAGGCCAGTGATTGCATCTAAAACATCACTGTGAAGGATCTTAATGGATAACATGAAATAGTCAGAGGGTGAAGGAAAGGGAGGAATAAGCCCTGGATCATCCAAGCTGGAGTTTTTAGCATGAAGTTTACATGAAGAATTCAGCTCTGGAAATAGATGAGAAGGTAGTGATGCCATCAGGTTGAAATAGAGGAGGGAAAGATAAAGAAATAAAGTTATTGGACATGTTTTTGGTTAGGTGCCAGAAGGCACAAGGAGAGTTAGATCTTGAAAGAATTTGACACTTTCTATTAATAAAGGAATTTTTGGTGTGTTGGAATCTTGGCATGATTCCAGGCAGAAATATAAAGTGCATGATTCAGGTGATGGAAGAGTCAAGTATCTTTTGTGGGCCACCTCTCTATCAAGTATAGCACAAGAATAGGCTGTGTTAAACCAAGGTTTGGAAGGTTTAGGTTGAGAGAAAGAGTGAGGAATGTACACCTCCATGCCAAAGACTATCACCTCTGTTATAACCTCAGCACACAGAGACAGGTCTCTGACACGGAAGCAGTAGTCAATCACAGAAAATCAGCATAATACCTCCTCAGGCCTCCCAATTGGCAAAAGCAAAATGCTAGAGGCACCTACGTTTTGAGGGATCCTGAGAAAGGATTGGAGTGATAGGACAGAATACAGATATGAGGTTGTGATCGAAGGAGCCCAGTGAAGAAGACAGGGTGACAGCATAAGCAGAATTAGAGGTTAGGAAAAGGTCAAGAATATTGGGCATATCTCCAAGATGGTCAGGAATATGAGTAAGGTGTTGCACCAATTGTTCTAGGTTATGGAGAACAGCTAAGTTAAGGGCTATGCTCAGTGAAGGGAGAGGAGAGCCAAAGCTGGTGGTGAACATTGAAGTCCCCTAGAATAGATATCTCTGCAAAAGGGAAGAGTCAAGATATGCTCCACTTTGGAATTTAAGTAGTCAAAGAATTTTTTTTATAGCCAGAAGAGTTAGATGAGAGGTATACAGATTTAGTAGAGGAGAGGTGGTTTTCTGCAGATTAAAAGTTAGATCTAATGTCACGAATGTTGCAGAAGTTAATGAAGAAAAGTTGAGGGGGATGTCAAGACACTTACGGTTGATACCAGAAGAACATTTAGACCTGGGGACAAATGTGGTCCCCTCCCCAGAGGAGGACTCTGAGGCTGGTGTATTTGCTTTGCACTTAATAAACGTGAAGCATATATTTCATGGTTTAAACTATAAACATAGGTATTTCTGAGTGTTGTAGAGGTTGCATCTAGGATTCGCAGATGTTTGCTATTTGCACGGAGGCTTGGAATATAATCCCTGCGAATAGTGGGGGAATACTGTATATATGCATACACATAAACCTTACCTATTTACCTCGCATAATATTTTGTAGATTATTTTATCTCTATCTCATAGTAAGCATACATAGCACACACACACACACACACACACACACACACTGTAGAAGAGACATCAAAAGTATACTTTTCCTCACAGAAGTGTGAACAAATGGAATAAATTCAGTGAAGACATTGTCAATGCCATAACTATCCATGCTTTTAAGACCAAACTGGATAGATAGAGACAGGATACTATGAGATTACTTCCCTCTTGTAAACCACAACTAGGTAAATACACACACACACACACACACACACACACACACACACACACACACACACACAGTTTGTGTCAAGTTATAAAGTGAAAATCAGGAAACATAAATGGCATAATGCCAGGTGTGTAGGAGCAAAAGAGAAAAAGGGCAGGAGATGGAAGAAAATGATGAGACAACTGAACAGAAATGCTAGAGAATACAGAAAGGCAAGGAATTAATATAGTATAAGAGAAGAAAGAAACTTTGAAAGTGACATAATAAAAAAATGAAAGGAAGAATCCAAACTTTTCTATAGATACATGAATGGGAAAATGAAACATAAGGATTGCATAAACAAGTTAAAAGGGAAAGAAGAATTTATGAAACTACTGAGGAGATGAGTGAGCTAATGAATGAAAGTTTTCAATCTGTATTTACAAAGGAAACTGATTTTGTGGCACCAAAAGTGGTATCACAGTATGAGGGAATACAGGAGATACAAGTAAAGAAACAAGAAATCAAGAAACTGCTGGAAGAGCTGGACGTTAGAAAAGCTTTGGGACCAGAGCAAGTAAATGGATGGACATTAAAAGAACGCAGAGAACAAATGGTAGGATCCATATGGGATATAATTAACAGCTTGTTGAGAGAAGGAAAAGTACCAAGGGAATGGAAAAGAGCTGACATAGTGCCAATATACAAAGGGGGAAATAAAATGGAACCATTAAACTGTAGACTGGTGTCACTAACAAGTATTGTAAAGTAAGCTTTGTGAAATAGTAATTAAAGGCAGATGGGTGGAGTATCTAAATGAAAAAATAATAACAGAAAAGCAATTTAGATTCAGGAAAGGGAGATCCTGTGTCACAAATCTACTGAGTTTCTATACGAGAGTAATAGATGGAGTGTAACAGAGGGGCAGATGGGTTGATCTGGTATAAAAGCATTTGATGAACTTCCTTACAAAAGCCTTATGTGGAAGCTAGAGAATAGAGGACTAAAGGGAGCAACATTGAGATGGATGGATGATTGTTTACAAGGGAGGGAAATGAGAACAGTAATCAGAGACACTAATTCAAGCTGGCACAAAGTGACCAGTGGGGTACTGCAAGGATCTGTGTTGGCACCTATTACATTTAAAATATATGTAAATAATATGACAGAGGATCTAAATAGTTATATAAACCTATTTGCTGATGATGCAAAAATAATGAAAATGATAAATGATGAAAATGACTGCAAAGAGTTATAAAAGGGTATTGACAAGAAACATGCAAGGAGCCAAAGATGAAAACTAGAGTGTAATGCCAGAAAATGCCATGTGTTGGAAATAGGAAAAAGTAAAAAGAGACCTTCATAGAAGTACAAAATGGGAGGAGAAATAATAATAATGAAAAATAATGAAGAAAAAGATTTGGGAGTAATGTTTCACAGCACACTATCACCTGAAAGACACACAAATGGGATATTTGTCTCTACATACAGCTTGTTAACAAACATTAACATGGCATTTTAACTATTTACATAAAGAAATGATGAAGAAAATTATAGTAAGCATAATATGTCCTAAATTGAAATACATAGCAGTAATTTGGGCACCATAGAGAAAAAAAAGATATATGGAAACTGGAAAGAATACAGAAGATAGCAACAAAGATGGTACCAGAATTGAAAAACTTAAGCTATGAAGAAAGACTTGAAGAGATGGGTTTACCAACACTACAAGACAGAAGAGAAAGAGGAGACCTGATAACAATGTACAAATTTGTAAATATAGAAAGAATAGACATAAATGACTTGGTACCACAGATGAAGGAGGGAGAGAGACAGATAAGGAGGCATGGGAAGAAAATAAAGAAGAGTAGATGTTCAAGTGACATCAAGTAATGCAGCTTCCCATATAGAACTATCAAAATCTGGAATGATTTGAAGGAAGAGGTGGTTGTGGCAAATAGTGTACACATGTTTAAAGAGAAACTTGATAAATATGGTTATGGAGACAGGACAAAATGAACTTTGGCTCATGCCCTGTACAGTATAACTAGGTAAATACAATTAGGTAAACACACACACACACACACACACACACACACACACACACACACACACACACACACACACACACACACACACACACACACTTGTTAAAAAGAATAAGAATGGCATATTCATATCTAGATGAAGAAATTATAAAAAAGTTGTTAATTTCCACGATAAGACCAAGATTGGAATATGAGGCAGTGGTGTAGTCTCCTCATATAAAGAGGAATATTATAAAATTAGAAAGTGTACAAAGAGCAGTCACTAAGATGTTTCTGGAATCAAGTAAGTTAACCTATGAAGAGAGATTAAGAATGTTGGAAATTCCTACCCTTGAAAACAGGAGAGAGAGAGAGAGAGAGAGAGAGAGAGAGAGAGAGAGAGAGAGAGAGAGAGAGAGAGAGAGAGAGAGAGAGAGAGAGAGAGAGAGAGAGAGAGAGAGAGAGAGAGAGAGAGAGAGAGAGAGAGAGAGAGAGAGAGAGAGAGAGAGAGAGAGATTTAATAAACATCTATAGAATGATAAATGGTATGGAAAATGTGGACAAAGGTTTTATAAATTTAGACACACAGAGTACAGGGGGACACAGTAAGAAGTTGAAGTTAACTGTAGAAGAGACATCAAAAAGTATAGTTCTCCTCACAGAAGTGCGAACAAATTGAATGAACTCAGAGAAGACTTTGTCAATGCCGTAACTGTCCATGCTTTTAAGACCAAACTGGATAGATATAGAGACAGGATACTATGAGATTACTCCCTTCCTGTAAACCACAACTAGGTAAATACACACACACACACACACACACACACACACACACACACACACACACACACACACACACACACACACACACACACACACATTTGCAAGGTGCTGGATGAGGAGGACGTCCACTTAAAATGGCAAAATTACGTCGCCACCACCACAGAAGCCTTCCACCGCTACTTCCCAGCCAAGAGCGTCACAACGCACCCGTCTGATGCTCCCTGGATGACGCCCCGCATTAAAAGACTCATGCGTCAGCGGACCTGGGCGTTCCACTCCTGCCCGGTCCTATACAGGAAACTAAGAAACAGAGTAATCAGGGAGATTAAGAATGCAAAGGCAAGCTATTACCCAGACAAGATACACCACCTCAAGCTGACCAACAACAGACAGTGGTATGCTAAGATCAAAGCTTTGTGTGGCCTACAAAAGCACACTTCGTCTCTTCCTTGCACCTCACACCTTCCTGCTAATCTCGCGGCTCAGGAGATGAACGATCACTTTGCTGCTATCTGTCAAACCTTTCCTCCCCTCCACACCACTCCGCTTCCTGCCTATCTTCCCGCTCCCTCCCCTCCACACACTGTCCAGGCAATGGATGTTTTTAAGAGAATACTTAAATTTAAACCAAGATCCACCACACCCACTGACCTTCCTATAAAAATTTACAAGGAATTTGCTGTAGAGCTAGCAACACCACTATGCTCCATAATAAACGCCTCACTCTCCCAACACTCTTGCCCCGCGGACTGGAAGACATCTTACATCACCCCCATCCCCAAAACTTCCAGTCCACAGTCACTCAATGACCTCAGGCCAGTCTCTATCACCCCAATCCCTAGCCTTATTTGTGAAGATTTTGTATATGACTGGGCCTACACCAAAATTTGTAACACCGTGGATATCAGACAATTCGGAAATATTAAAGCCACCTCCACCTCCCATTACCTGACCAGCTTCCTTGAATTCATCCACAGCCACCTGGACAAGCGAAACACCTCTCTAGCTGTTGCTTTTGTGGACTTCAAAAAAGCCTTTGATCTTGTTGATCACACTGTCGTCATCAGCAAGGCAGTAAGTCTGGGTCTCCCTCCTAATCTGATAGCGTGGCTAGCCGACTTCCTCACAGGGAGACGTCAGGCCGTTCGCTATCAGGGCTCTGTCTCTAATTTCCAACAGCTGACATGTGGGGTCCCCCAGGGAACCAAGATGGGTCCTGTATGCTTCCTCCTCCTCATCAACGACGCCCTCACTGACACCCCCCATCGCTGGAAGTATGTGGACGACTTCACCGTGGGCGTCCCAGTTTCCACCAAGAACCCGGACTATTCGCCACTGCAAGCAATTCTGGAGCGACTGCAGACATGGACGGAGGAGAGCAGGATGACCATCAACCACAGCAAAACTGTGGTGATGGATTTCTGTACCTCCTCTGTACCAGTGCCCCCTCCCCGGCTCACAGTGGGCCCTCACCCCCTCCAGGTGGTCCAATGTGCCAAGCTTCTCGGAGTCACGGTGGACAACCAGCTGACCTGGAAGCAGCATGTCGCCAGCACCGTAAGATCAGCTACCTACAGGCTGTACATGCTGCGCAGACTCAGGTCGCTGGGGACGCCGACAGATGAGTTAAGGGGGGTGTACCTTACCTTCATCCTCCCCAAACTCATGTACGCCTCCTCAGCGTGGTCCTCCTCCCTCACACACACTCAACAGCTACAGCTAGAGAGTGTGCAGAAAAGGGCGTGCAGGGTCATCCTTGGCCCTGCATACACCACCTACGAAGAAGCCCTGACCACCCTGAGTCTGTCCAGAATATCCACCAGGCACCGAGAGGCTCTGGAGAAGTTTGGAAGGGGACTACTGCATCATCCACGTCTCAGAAACATGCTGCCGCCTGACGCGCCTCGCCCGGTCCGTGCCACCAGACACCACAACAAAATAACGCCCCTGAAGGCGCCGCGCACGGACCGGTACAGACTCAGTGCGATTCCCACCATGGTGCGAGCCATCAATCATTAGTATTTCCCTCCTAGATTAGACTTACCTTTAGGATTAATGTTAAGTTTTTCCCCACCCCCTATGTACATTTTCAGTTTGTTAACTGCCTAAATAATAAACCGTTTATTATTATTATTTATTATTATTATTATTACATCAAAATCGAGTTAACAACACAATGCATTTAAAGAGAGGCATGTAAAAGCAACCCTAGGATTAGAGTGAATGGACGATGCAAGATTAGTGAGAAACATGTTTCTGTGGAATGTCAGGAGTAGCAGGTGGGAGAAGATGTGTTAGGATGGCAATAAAGAGTGGCTTGGAAACTAGTTGGGCTTTTCAGCAGCTGGAGGGAAGATATGTTCAGAGTGACTGGAGTATGATTGCTAGAAATGGAGGGGGTCTAGAATGGGCTGTAAGAAAAAAGAACAATAAATTAGAGTAGTGAAACATGTGGTACTGTGTGAATGGAATAATAATATGAAAAAAAAAAAGAATACTTTGAAGTGATATATAGAGAAAGGCCCCAATGTATGAAAAGTGGTATGAGGGAAGCCTGGATACTGATCTTCTCTTTTAGCCAAGGGCACAGTGTATGGATGTGAATACAAGAAGTTGCAGATGGTATGAGTCCCACAGCAAAGTGTGCCAGCTGTGTGACATGGGAGAGGATGAGACAGTGGAACATGTGGTGCTGGAGTGTATGAAGTATGCCAGGGACTGGAATGAGATGATGCAAGTGGTGCTGAGGGAATTGGGGATAGGCAAAGTGGAGAATACAGGAAAGGAATGGATGGTGTTGCTACTGGGACTGTGTGGGTAGACAAATGAAAGGATGATTGAGGTAGTGAAGGAGTTCCTGAAGAAAATGTAGTGTGCTATATGTAGGGATTAGTGGTGTGAAAGATAATGCCTGTTTTCTGTTTTTTTTTCTTTTTCCCTAAAGGAATTCCTGTTATAAAGAGCTGGGTCAGGAGTAATCCTGAGCCATCAATAGCATCAAGATCAAGATCATTTTGCTCCTAGCATAAAGTGACTTTATGGGGTAATCACAGCATAAACTGGCCCTGGAAGAGGACATCAGCAAGAAGGCCTAGAAATGTGATATATTGAGTCTGAGAGAGTGAGTGTGATCTTGTAGGTGAGGAAACACTGATTGTGGATTCATGGTCTCAGCTGACAGCAATTTTCAAAACAAAGATGGCCTATGCAATTCCAGACTCATTTTCACTAAAGGATGAAATTAATTTTTATGAATAAAATGAATGAAATGAAATGGTTTTAGTGACAATGACCGAAATGAAAGTGAGATTGGATTCTTGAAAATGAGATTAAGAAAAGTGGAAAATGATGCAGAACAGCATGAGATGAAAGTAGTGTTGGAAATGGTAAAATCCCTTCAGGTTAAACTGGAACAGAATCTAGGAAAAGATGGTGAAATTTTCAAGCTGAAAACAGAACTGAACAAAATGAGAGTGAGAGAACAATAAAATATTATGAAATTGAGGAATTATAAAACAACATGGAAAAAGTAATGAAAGAAAATATAGATTTGAAAGCAGAGTTAGTGAAAGGTGAGAAGATGAATGAGAATCATGGATGAAGTGAAAGGCTGAAAAACTGAAAATGATAAAGCAAATGTTGACTTCAAGGAAATAATTGAAAAGCATCTGAAAGAAAAAAAAAATGTAGAAAAGAAGTGGTAAAGGCACTGAATAACAATGAAGATCTGGTAAGAGATGCAGCAGATAAGAAAAGTTTACTGAATTTAAATAATAAATTAAAATAGTTTATTGAGTTAAGTAGAAAATATAACTTATAAATTGAAAAGACATAAAGAAGAAACAAAAACAGTGAAGGACTTGCTGAAGAAACTAAATGATGAAGATTACCCTAAATTTGAGGAATAAGTGGAAGATGTAGTTAGACAGAGACCTTATCTGGAAGGCAAAACTGAAAATGAAAATAAGACTAAAATCACAATAAGCAGCAGAAGAGACACTAGAAAGAACATCCAAACTAAGAGAAATATAAGATTGCAAGTATATATATATATATATATATATATATATATATATATATATATATATATATATATATATATATATATATATATATATATATATATATATATATATATATATATATATATATATATATATATATATATATATATATATATATATATATATATATATATAATTAGGAAGAGCAGAAATGAAGAATGAAAAAAATTGAAAGAAATGTATGAAAAGGCTAGAGAAAAATTAATCAAGAACTGAAGAAAAAGCTAATTTTTTTTTAGTTTTGGGAGACATTAAAGAAATGGTACATAAAGATGAAGAAATAAATTAAAATAAAAGAAAAAAATAATAAAAATTAACAACTAATAGTGGAATTACAAGACAATTTAAAAGAGAAAAATCTGAAGGTGGTATGTTTAATGGAAACAAGGCTAAAAGAAAACCAGATGGTCATTAACAATAACTATAATAGATGGAGAAGAGACTATTGGTAAAGGAAGGGGAGGTGACAAGAAAAGAGACAAGGGCAAAAATAGTGAAATATGGAGAAAGAAAAGCAGAAACAGTCAATGTTAACTTGGAGGATAATAAAGGAGAAATACTAATGGTAATAACAATCAATGTACCACCCAAAACATATCCTTAGAATAAGGAAGAATATGAAAAAATAACAGAAGATACAATTCAGTGTTTGAGTAAATTAATCAGAAGTAATAAAAAAGTATTAGTTGGTTATTTCAATTACAAAGAAATAAATTGGGAAATATTTGAAGCAGGAGAAAAGAGACTGCATGGGGAGAAAGATTTCTGAACCTGACTATGGAAAACTCAATGATGCAATGGGTGACTGAAAATACGAGATATGGGGGAGATGATGAACCAGCAAGACGACTTAATACTAACAAAGGGTATGGACCTAAGTAAAGAATTAAGATGTGTGTGCCCCATGGGGAAAAGGGACCATGTAATGATAGAAATAGAGACTGATAATGATGTTAGTGAAGAGGATGAATCATACAAAGAAAACAGAAGAAACTATGTAAAAGGGAACATAGATGACCTAAAGAAATATTATGAAGAAATGGACTGGGAAAAGCTGAAAAGAGATGTGCAAGATTAGTATGATATTTCTGTGGAAATATATGAGATTGGAGTGAATAAATATGTCCCATTATACAAACCTAAAGAAAAAGGAAAACAGGTGTGATTAAATGCAAGATGCAAAGGTGAAAAAAAAAAATTAAGCTGGGATAAGTATGAAAAGAAATCCAAAACAAAAATAAAGAAGACTTTAAGGTAGCAAGAAATAAATATGTGAAAGTAAGGAGAGAGGAAGAGAAAGGATATGAAAAGCATATAGTTGAAAAGTGCATAAATGAACCAAAACTGTTCTACAGATTCATAAATGGAAAAAAAATAACCTAAAAGAAAAACTAGAAAGATTGAAGGATGGAAATGAAATATATGAAAACCAAAAAAAAAAAACATGAATGAATTGCTAAATGAAAGGTTTCAACAAGTTTTCACATGAGAATCAGAATTTAAAGAACCACAAGATGAGAAGACAGAAAAGCAAATATGGGAAATTTTAGTAATTAAAGAAGTATATAAAATGAAGGAGGAACTGGAAGGAAGAAAAGCAACAGGATCAGATGGAGTATCAGGTTTCATTTTAAAAGAGTGCAGGAAACAATTAACTGAACTAGTAATTGACATAATAAAGTGCTCATTATCAACTGGAAGAATGCCTAAGGAATAGAAAAGCAGACATAATGCCAATTTATAAAAGTGGTAAGAAGAACCACTAAACTATAGACCAGTATCAATGACCAGCATAATATGTAAGATCTGTGAAAGAGTGATAAAGAATTTCTGGAAAAACATGATATAACAAAAAACAGTATGGGTTTAGATGAAAGTGATCATGGGTAACCATGAAGTTAGGTGTTCTGAGACATCTCCATCAGTTTTTCTCACCTTTCCAGCTGTTAATTCTGTACAGGGGTTTTATCCATCCATGTAGGAGGGACACTGGCCAAGGGCAACAAAAATCAAATAAAAAAAAAAAAAAAAAAGCCCATTGAGATCCATGTATGGAGTATGCTTCACATGTCCAAGGGTTCCACTCATGCCGCTCTTCTAGACAGGGTGGAATCAAAACCTTTTCATCTCATGAACTCCTCTCCTCTGACTCACTGTCTTCAGCCTCTTTCTCATTGGTGCAATGTTGCATCTCTTGCAATCTTCTACCACTATTTTCATGCTAAATGCTCTTCTGATCTTGCTACATGCATGCCTCCCCTCCTCCTGCAGCCTCATGGCACAAGACTTTCTTCTTTCTCTCACCCCTATTCTCTCTCTCTAATGCAGGAGTTAACCAAATCTCAAATCATCCCTCCCTTTCTCTGGTAAACTCTGGAACTTCCTGCCTGCTTCTGTATTTCCGCCTTTCTATGATGAATTCCTTCAAGAGGGAGCTGTCAAGACACTTATCCTTCAATTTTTGACAAGCACTTTGGACCCTGTTCAGGAACTGGCATCTCAGTGGGTCTTTTTTTTTATTGGATTTTTGTTGCCCTTAACTGGTGTCCCTCCTACATAAAAAATAAATAGATAAATAAATAAATAAATTAATTAATTAATTAATTTAATTTAATTAAATTTGATGAGCTTTTATTCAAGAGCGACTGATATAACACAGGAGAAGGATAAATGAGTACACTATGTATTTAGTTAAAAAGAAAAAAAAAATGAGACAAGGTAAACTGGTGTCTGGGAACAGATTAATCCATTTTACATTGATTCCTAAGGGGAAAATAGTTTCGGTTTTCGAACATTTTGGATTTCAAATGGCATTCAGGAAAGAATTAAGTTCTATAACTGAGTTTTTACTGTATAAGAAACAACAAAGACTGTGAAATTTGAATGAAATCTGGGGTTGGAGTAAGAAATGGGAGATGGAATTTAATGTGAAAAAATGTCATGTAATGGAAATGGGAAAAAGTGAGAGACCAAAATGGACACATAAAATGGGAAATGAAGAAATAATAAAAGTACAAGAAGAGAAAGATCTGAAAGTGATAATACAGGATAGTCAACAGTCGGAGAAGCATGTAGAAAAGATATTCAGAGATATATATAAAATGGTGAGAAATACTGGAACAGCATTTTGCTACATGGATAAAGATAAGACAAGAAAGCTAATTACCACCATGATTAGACCAGAGTTGGAATATGCTGAATTAGTGTGGTCTCCCCACAAGAAGAAATATGTAAAAAAAAAAAAACTAGAAAGAATACAAAGGATAGCAATGAAGATGGTTCTAGGACTGGAAGAATTAACATATGAAGATAGGTTAAAGGAAATTAATCTGCCAACACTGGAACCAAGAAGATAAAGGGGAATGTCAACACTAATTTATAAATTGTGGAATAGAGTGGAAGAAATAGATAATGAGAAACTGCTACCAAGTGAAGTAAGAAATACCAGATAAACATGAGGACACAGCAAAAAGAATAAGAAAAGGGAGATACTTGAGTAACATAAAGAAATACAGTTTCTCACAGAGAAATATAGAAGTTTGGAACAAGCTCAGTGAGGATGTAGTATCGGCAACGAGTGTGCACAACTTTAAGGAAACACATGTGAGTAACTCAGGCCTGTATATTACAACCAGGTAAATATAACTAGGTAAATACATGCACACACGTGTGCGCGCACACACACACACACACACACACACACACACACACACACACACACACACACACACACACACACACACACCACGTAGTGTAGTGGTTAGCACGCTTGGCTCACAACCAAGAAGGCCTGGGTTCGGATCCTGGGAGCAGCGAGGCAAATGGGTGAGCCTCTTAATGTGTAGCCCCTGTTCACTTAGCAACAAGTAGGTACGGGATGTAACCCGAGGGGTTGTGACCTCGCTGTCCCAGTGTGTGGTGTGTCAGTGGTCTCAGTCCTACCCAAAGATTGGTCACTATGAGCTCTGAGCTCTTTCTGTAGGGGAATGGGTGGCTGGGTAACCAGCAGACGACCGTAGGTGAATCACACACACTACCATTCACAACAGGGACAGGTTTGAACTGTACACAGGTTGATAAGGATTTTTCACTGACAACAAGCAGTTATTTTCCTTTTTGAGTAAGGGAGAGAGCATGTTTGATGTGTATAAGGTCCCATCCTTACTCACACTCAGTCTCTATGCACTCTAACAGGTTCACCACATCATCAACACTGTGATGCACTCTCAAAACATACAATGCTAGCCTTCTGCTCCTGCCAGTTGCAAGCTCATAAACTCAATACTGTCCTGGCCTGAAATTCAATTCTGGGACCTCTCATCTGTTAGCAAGTGTTGTAACTCTTACATCTGCTAATTCCACATCTCATCTCATGCTGAAGCAACTTCCATGAAGTTCAATGTTCATTTTCATCAGAAGTTTTCCACCTCATCAACTCTCTTCCTTAGAATGTCTTCAATCTCTTATCCTGTACTACAATGTTGCATCTCTCACTTGTATTGTTATTGTTCTTCAGAACTTTTTAACTGCATACTTCCTCTTTCTTGTTACCTCAGTGCACAACATTTTTTTTTCAGTCTTATTCTGTTGAAAGTCAATTTGTATCTTCATTCTTTCATTCCTTTTACTGGTAATGAACCACTTTGCAGATTCCATTGCTACACATTTACACAGACTGAAATATTTCAAGAGAGGGGTTTCACAACTAAACCAGCCCTCCTATTTTGAACCCTATTCGAATCACTATTAAGGAGCAACAAATAGGAACTGAGCAGGCTTTCTTTTTTCAGGCTTTCATACTCCTTGACCTGCTTCCTTTGCTTAAAAAATCTACATTATATCATAATAACTTACTATACTACTCAAATCTTACTTACTGATTTCATGGGCGAAGTCCTCCAAGTCTGCATATGTCACTGATACCAGGAGGACATTCATGCCCTTCCCAGCCAGTACATCAGCATAGCCTCTCCCCATTCCATCTTCTGCGCCAGCAATCACTGTGAGGAAAATGAGACTAAATGCTACTTATATATATATATATATATATATATATATATATATATATATATATATATATATATATATATATATATATATATATATATATATATATATATATATATATATATATATATATATATATATACTGTATTTGCCGGCGTATTAGACACACCTCTGCATAAGATACTCCCATATATTACATGGATGTTTTGTGGAAAATTTTTTTATTATGTTTCACCATAAAGTTATGGAAAAAATTGTAGTGTGTATGTGTGTGTGTGTGTGTAAGATGGCCACTGGCGAAGGGCAACAAAATTTTTTTAATAAAAAGAAAGACCCACTTAATGCCATAGAGATATCAGATAGAATAATAAAGAAGAAAAAGAGGATAAGTGTCTTGAAACCTCCCTCTTGAAAGAGTTCCAGGTCAAAGGAAGGAGGAAATACAGAAGCACGTAGGGAATTCTAGACTTTGCCAGAAAAAGGGATGAATGATTGAGAATAGTGGTTAACTCTTGCATTAGAGAAGTGGACAGAATAAGGTTGAGAGAAAGAAGAAAGTCTTGTGCAACAATGCCACAGGAGGGGAGGTTTGCAGTTAAATCAAGTTTGCAATATCAGAGGAGCACTTAACATGAAAATAGTGATAGAAGATAGCAAGAACTGCAACACTGCAATGATGAGAGTTAGTCAGTCATTTAGATGAGAGGAGCAGATAAGACAAAAAAATTTTGATTTCACCCTCTCTAAAATACTGGTGTGAGTGGAATACCCCCACACATGTGAAGCATACTTCATACATGGACAGATAAGGCCCCTGTACAGAGTTAGCAGCTTGGGTTGACCGGGGAGGGAGTGAGGAAAAAACTGGCAGAGACGACACAGAACACCTAACTTCATAGAAGCTGCTTTAGCTGGAGATGAGATGTGAAGTTCCTTGTTTAGATTATAAGTAAAGGTCAGACCAAGGATGTTCAGTGCAGAAGAGTGTCACTGAAGAAAAGGAGATAGTTGTCTGGAAGGTTGTGTCAAGTTGATAGATGGAAGAATTGAGTTTTTGAGGCACTGAACAATATCAAGTTTGCTCTTTCCCAATCAGAAATTTTAGAGAGATCAGAAGTCAGGTGTTCTGTGTCTCCCGTGCATGAGCTGTTTACTTTCTGAAGAGTTAGACCTCTACAAAAAGATGTGGAAAAGTGCAGGGTGCTAACATCAGCACAGGAGTGGATAGGACAAGAAATTTGGTTTAGATCACTAATGAATAATAGTAGAGAGTGGGTGCCAAAATCCCTAAAAGTGTCTGTTTTGCTCTCACAACTGGTGTGATGCAGCACTGTAGCTGTGCAGTACTACCATCACATCTAAAACTGGCATGTGTATGTGTGTGTGTGTGTGTGTGTGTGTGTGTGTGTGTGTGTGTGTGTGTGTGTGTGTGTGTGTGTGAGAGAGAGAGAGAGAGAGAGAGAGAGAGAGAGAGAGAGAGAGAGAGAGAGAGAGAGAGAGAGAGAGAGAGAGAGAGAGAGAGAGAGAGAGAGAGAGAGAGAGAGAGAGAGAGAGAGAGAGAGAGAGAGAGAGAGAGAGAGAGAGAGAGAGAGAGAGAGAGAGAGAGAGAGAGAGAGAGAGAGAGAGAGAGAGAGAGAGAGAGAGAGAGAGAGAGAGAGAGAGAGAGAGAGAGAGAGAGAGAGAGAGAGAGAGAGAGAGAGAGAGAGAGAGAGAGAGAGAGAGAGAGAGAGAGAGAGAGAGAGAGAGAGAGAGAGAGAGAGAGAGAGAGAGAGAGAGAGAGATGAGCAATTCTGAGGATTACAAAGCTGAATGAGAATGATTAAAAATGAAAATGGATGGAAGGAGCATAATTGGGAAGAAAAGTGACGGAGGAAAATGAAAAAGGAGTGGAGGACAGGAAAAGAGAATACTTAATTATTTCTCAATGCTTCCTCTCTCCTTCTAATTCTACACTCACTCCTCACCCTTGGTGCTTATATTTATTGATTCTACTTTTCCCCATCTTCTCATCCTCCTTCACCCTTCCTCCACTTCCTTTGCCCACGTACTCTTCTTCCCTGTTTATGTCCATTCTTTCCCTTTTCCTTTCCTCTCCCTTCCTCTTTTGTCTTGTCTCAAGCCTCCCTCCATCACTTCTCCTCCCCCTTATCTGTCAGAGAGAGAGAGAGAGAGAGAGAGAGAGAGAGAGAGAGAGAGAGAGAGAGAGAGAGAGAGAGAGAGAGAGAGAGAGAGAGAGAGAGAGAGAGAGAGAGAGAGAGAGAGAGAGAGAGAGAGAGAGAGAGAGAGAGAGAGAGAGAGAGAGAGAGAGAGAGAGAGAGAGAGAGAGAGAGAGAGAGAGAGAGAGAGAGAGAGAGAGAGAGAGAGAGAGAGAGAGAGAGAGAGAGAGAGAGAGAGAGAGAGAGGGTGGATGGATGGAGAGAGGGAATGGGGAGGGAAGGAGGGAAGGGAGAGCAGGGCATAGAAGGGGGGAGGGAGGGAGGGAGGGAGGGAGGGAGAGAGAGAGAGAGAGAGAGAGAGAGAGAGAGAGAGAGAGAGAGAGAGAGAGAGAGAGAGAGAGAGAGAGAGAGAGAGAGAGAGAGAGAGAGAGAGAGAGAGAGAGAGAGAGAGAGAGAATTTCATTAGAAGTAACAATATTTGTGCATAATGTTTCAACTCCAAACCTATAAGCATAGGCTTACAGGCCTAGGCATCTGTATTATGGCTGCATTAAATGTATGGTAATTATTCCCCAAGTGGAGTGTGGGGGTTCTAATTTTGTTACCACACATCTCTATAACCCACCACTCTACCTGGCCCCTGGAGGGTACAATGATGATTTGGCCAGGAGCATCTTTTGGTGCCCATTACATGTAAGAATTGTGATTTCAGTCTCAGAAACACTTCCCAGTATGTAACTTTTGGCAGTGCATCCTTTATATTTTATGACATTTGTTCGTCAGACCCACCTTTTTGCTGTATTTTGCATATTTCAACTTATCAAGTGAACAAAATGCGTGAATTATATGCCATAACTCATTTCATATACAGGATAGCTAGTTTTTGGTGACACTATCAGACTCAGCAGTGACTGCGTGACTGTAGATGTATAGTAAAAACTTGACCAAAAAAAAAGAGTATTCCAAGGAGCTGAACTGTGAAGATGTTAAGAAAATGTTTATAACATGTTTTACTTTTGCTCATTCTTTTCAACAGTTTATCGCTGAATGCTGAAATATATTTAGCAGGAAAAACCAATATATATATATATATATATATATATATATATATATATATATATATATATATATATATATATATATATATATATATATATATATATATATATATATATATATATATATTCTTCTGCAGCTGGGGGTGTTAAATGTTGTAATGATAAATATATATATATATATATATATATATATATATATATATATATATATATATATATATATATATATATATATATATATATATATATATATATATATATTTATCATTACAACATTTAACACCCCCAGCTGCAGAAGAATTGACAACCATGTCTGGGAAAAACAGTTAACACACAATAACACATATATGGTTGAAGTATAATACCCCATTGGGTTTCCACCCACTGTGACAGTCCTCCCACTGCCCAACAAAATGTTATAGCCTCAAGCCGAGTAGTATCGTTTACTGCCTCCTGGAGAGGGAGTAAAGTTTACTATTTGGCTAATTACTTAGGTCCTCTGTGGCTGTACTGCATCAACCCACAGTAGCATTTAAGACAAACAGGGTTATTAACAAAAGACACAAGAAACTATGACAAAAGAGTGCCCACGAACACACAGGAGGGTCAGTCACTGCTCACTGCGCAAACTCAACTTGTACACTTGTACAACCAAGGAGTCATTTCCCTGGGTGTAGTGTGTAATTCACAACTACACTTACTGGCATACTACTCCTATTCTATATAAATAGGCCGGGGCGTACAGCCGATAATGACTCGCTTATTCCCCTTAAAGTAACTGACCCAGCTATCTAGTATCCCATAAATAGTATCCAATAAATGTTAAAGCATGTCTCAGTACGTCTGTTCCTTCCAACTGCTGGGTAGTGACTGCCATTGGAAAGTGCTCCAACTCCCTTTCCATGCTGCTGCTAAAGGAGGGAAGGGGATACAAAGAAAGAAAGGGTGGGAGGGTGCAACACACACACACACACACATACACACACACAGCTGATCATGGCGGACAGTAGAACACCCACAGGAAGAGGAGTCTTGGATTTTAGTGGATTTGCAGAGGATGATGGTCAGTTGAAGGAGAAACTGAATGCAAGGAAATTAACCATGCTGGAGGTGAAGGTTGAAGAGATATGGGAGAAGGTAAGAGACCTAGAAGTAAGAAATGGGAGGTTGGAACAAGAAAACAATACACACACACCCTTCACTCCAAAAATTTTAAAATCATGGCGACTCCTACACCAGCCTCGGAGTCCCCATCTGGGGAGGGGACCATAAATGTCCCCAGGTCGGACTGCCTTTCCGTCGACGACCCTAAGTGTCTTGACACCCCCCTCAACTTTTTCTTCATTAACTTCTGCAACATTCGCGGTCTAAGATCTAATTTTCAATCTGTAGAACACCACCTCTCCTCTTCTAAACCTCATCTTCTTTTCCTCACTGAAACTCAGGTGTCTGAGGCAACTGACAGTAGCCCCTTTTCTGTTCCCTCCTACTTTCTCTATCCTCATTTTCGATCCAAAGCTGGATGCTGCGTTTATGTGCGCAATGACTTAACCTGCTCTCGTGCCCACGCTCTTGAATCTTCCGAGTTTTCCACCATCTGGCTACGACTACAGAGTCATTCTCATACTAAATTTATCTGTGCTGTATACCTCTCTCCTAACTCCTCTGACTATAAGAAATTCTTTGACTACTTAACTTCCAAAGTGGAGCACATTCTGACCCTCTTCCCTTTTGCAGAGATCTCCATTCTTGGAGACTTCAATGTTCACCACCAGCTTTGGCTTTCCTCTCCCTTCACTGACCATCCTGGTGAACTAGCCTACAACTTTGCTATCCTCCATGACCTAGAGCAATTGGTGCAACACCCTACTCGTATTCCTGACCGTCTTGGAGATACGCCCAACATTCTTGACCTTTTCCTGACCTCTAATCCTTCTGCTTATGCTGTCACCCTTTCTTCTCCGTTGGGCTCCTCCGATCACAATCTCATATCTTTATCTTGTCCTATCACTCCAATCCCTCCTCAGGATCCCCCTAAGCGAAGGTGCCTCTGGCGTTTTGCCTCTGCTAGTTGGGGGGACCTGAGGCGGTATTTTGCTGATTTTCCTTGGAATGACTACTGCTTCCGTGTCAGAGACCCGTCTTTGTGTGCTGAGCGCATAACAGAGGTGATAGTGTCTGGCATGGAGGCGTACATTCCTCACTCTTTTTCTCGTCCTAAACCTTCTAAACCTTGGTTTAACACAGCTTGTTCTCGTGCTATACATGATAGAGAGGTGGCCCACAAAAGGTACTTAAGCCTTCCTTCACCAGAATCTCATGCACTTTATATTTCTGCCCGGAACCATGCCAAGTCTGTTCTCCAACTAGCCAAAAACTCCTTCATTAACAGAAAATGTCAAAACCTTTCAAGATCTAACTCCCCTCGTGATTTCTGGCATCTAGCCAAAAATATCTCCAATAACTTCGCTTCTTCTTCTTTCCCTCCTCTACTTCAACCAGATGGCACCACTGCTATCACATCTATTTCTAAAGCTGAACTCTTTGCTCAAACCTTTGCTAAAAACTCTACCTTGGACGATTCTGGGCTTGTTCCTCCCTCTCCTCCACCCTCTGACTACTTCATGCCTCGTATTAAAATTCTTCGTAATGATGTTTTCCATGCCCTCGCTGGCCTAAACCCTCAGAAGGCTTATGGACCTGATGGGGTCCCTCCTATTGTTCTCCGAAACTGTGCCTCCGTGCTTGCACCTTGCCTAGTCAAACTCTTTCAGCTCTGTCTGTCAACATCTACCTTTCCTTCTTGCTGGAAGTTTGCCTACATTCAACCTGTTCCTAAAAAGGGTGACCGCTCTAATCCCTCAAACTACCGTCCTATTGCTTTAATTTCCTGCTTATCTAAAGTTTTTGAATCTATCCTCAACAGGAAGATTCTTAAACATCTATCACTTCACAACCTTCTATCTGATCGCCAGTATGGGTTCCGTCAAGGCCGCTCGACTGGTGATCTTCTGGCTTTCCTTACTGAGTCTTGGTCATCCTCTTTTAGAGACTTTGGTGAAACTTTTGCTGTTGCCTTGGACATATCAAAAGCCTTTGATAGAGTCTGGCACAAAGCTTTGATTTCCAAACTACCCTCCTACGGTTTCTATCCTTCTCTCTGTAACTTCATCTCAAGTTTCCTTTCTGACCGTTCTATTGCTGCTGTGGTAGACGGTCACTGTTCTTCTCCTAAATCTATTAACAGTGGTGTTCCTCAGGGTTCTGTCCTGTCACCCACTCTCTTCTTATTATTCATTAATGATCTTCTAAAACAAACTTCTTGTCCTATCCACTCCTATGCTGATGATACCACCCTGCACTTTTCCACGTCTTTTCATAGACGTCCAACCCTTCAGGAGGTAAACATATCACGCAGGGAAGCCACAGAACGCCTGACTTCTGATCTTTCTAAAATTTCTGATTGGGGCAGAGCAAACTTGGTATTGTTCAATGCCTCAAAAACTCAATTCCTCCATCTATCAACTCGACACAATCTTCCAGACAACTATCCCCTCTTCTTCAATGACACTCAACTATCCCCCTCTTCTACACTGAACATCCTCGGTCTGTCCTTTACTTATAATCTGAACTGGAAACTTCACATCTCATCTCTAGCTAAAACAGCTTCCATGAAGTTAGGTGTTCTGAGACGTCTCCGCCAGTTTTTCTCACCCCCGCAGCTGCTAACTCTGTACAAGGGCCTTATCCGTCCATGTATGGAGTATGCTTCACATGTCTGGGGGGGTTCCACTCATACTGCTGTTCTAGACAGGGTGGAATCAAAAGCTTTTCGTCTCATCAACTCCTCTCCTCTAACTGACTGTCTTCAGCCTCTCTCTCACCGCCGCAATGTTGCATCTCTAGCTGTCTTCTACCGCTATTTTCATGCTAACTGCTCTTCTGATCTTGCTAACTGCATGCCTCCCCTCCTTCCGCGGCCTCGCTGCACAAGACTTTCTTCTTTCTCTCACTCCTATTCTGTCCACCTCTCTAACGCAAGAGTTAACCAGTATTCTCAATCATTCATCCCTTTCTCTGGTAAACTCTGGAACTCCTTGCCTGCTTCTGTATTTCCACCTTCCTATGACTTGAATTCCTTCAAGAGGGAGGTTTCAAGACACTTATCCACCAATTTTTGACCACTGCTTTGACCCTTTTAGGGACTGGCATTTCAGTGGGCATTTTTTTTATTAGATTTTTGTTGCCCTTGGCCAGTATCCTTCCTACATAAAAAAAAAAAAAAAAAAAAAAAAATTAAAAAATGAAGAGAAAGTGCTGGAGAAAGAGATACATAAGGAAAACCAAATTAGAATGCTGGAAATGATGGAATGATGGAATGATGGATAAAATGATGAAGGATAGAGAAATACAAATGAATATGGTGGAGGAAAGGATGAAAAAGATTTAAGTCCAAGACAAAAGCAGGGATAAGCAAATTAAGGAAAGCCAAGAACAAGTTAAGGAAATGGCAGAAAGATCCGTAAATAAGTGCGAGGAGTTGGAGAAAAAAGTGAGTTATACAGAAGTAGTGAAGGACCAGAGGAATAAAGAAGGCTTGACAAAAGAGGTTATAAAGGTAATAAAGGAAAAGGAAAGCTGGTAAGAGACACCGTAGATAAAAAGAAGAGCATAATGATCTTTGGCCTGGAAGAAAGTGAGATAAAAAAAAAAATTGGTATAAAAGAAAAGCAGAACAAAGAAAATCAGCTCGATTAGTACTGAGTGTGATAAACGAAGGGATACAAAGCTGGAAGATGAAATAGAGGTGTACAGGATTGGAAAATACGATCAAGGAAAAAGTAGACCATTGAAAATTAAACTATAATCCCAAACAGCAGCTGAAGAAACATAGACAAATGCGTGGAAGCTAGCCAAAAGTAATGAGTTTAAACAAGTCTGGATTAGAAGAGAAATGAATGAGGAAGAAAGGAAGAAACTTTATGAATTGAGAAGTGAAGCAAAAGAAAGGAACGAACAGAGAACACAAGAGGAAAGGGAACATTTTTCTGGAGAGTAATGGACCTAAGATTGAGGAAGTGGTACGACGTGTGAAGTGAGGGGTGCAGAGGCACAACTGTAAGAGAGGGAGGGACATGGACAGTGGCATACACTAATGTGGATGGTTTAGTTTCAGTGATGGATGAAGTGAATGAATTTATAAAAGCAAATGAACCAGAATCATGGCAATGGTAGAAACTAAACTAAGAGATTCAGAGACACCAAATTTAGGAGGGGGAAAGTACAATATGTGGATAAGAAACATGTGGAAAAGGAGGAGGTGGAGTGATGATGCTTGTTAAAAAGGGTATCAAGGTGGAGAGTGTGGAAAAGGCAGAAGGCTAGGTGGAAGGCCTAAACTTACAACTAATAAATGGAAGAAGAGGAAGACAATATGTCACAGTGGTGTATGTCCCACCAAAAACAAAGGCCTGGAATAGACAAGAGCATGAACAGTTGCTGAGTGAGACAAAAGAATGGCTTGTAAAGAAAATGAAAGAAAACAACAAAATTGTTATAATGTGAGATTTAATTGTAAAGAGATAAATTGGGAAGAGTGGAACACAAGAGGAGGAAAAGACTCATGGGGAGATAAGGTTCTGAAACTGGCAATGAACAATATTATGACAGTGGGTTGAGGAAAACACTAGATACAGAGGAGGAGAGGAGCCATCAAGACTTGGTTTGGTATTATCAAAAGAAGCAGATATTATAGAAGACATGAACTATAATTGTCCACTACGAAAAAGCGACCATGTCATGATAAGGTTTCATATTAAAGAAAAAAAAGAGAGGAAAGTAGATATGAAGATTATAAAAGTGAAAGATTTAATTATGGTAAGTCGAATTTTTAACAAATGAGGAGATACTTTGGTGAAGCAGACTGGAGTACACTTATCACAGCAAGTAATGTGCAAAAGAAGTGGGAAGCTTTCATCAATATTTATGAAGAGGGAGTGAAAAGATACATACTGAAAGTAGAGACAAAGAGAAGATATAACAATGACTGGTATAATAGAAGATATGAAATAGCTAGGGAGGAGAGGGAAACGGCATGGAATAGATGGCGCAGGAAAAATATGCAGGGGCTATGGCAAAAATACACAAATACAAGAAATGAATATGTACGGGTTATTAGAAAAGAAAGGGAAAATTATGAGAAAGATGTTATGGACAAATGCAAAGAGGAACCAAAACTATTCTTCAGATATGTGAACAGCAAAATGAAAAATAGAGAAGGAATAAGCAGATTGAAGATGAATGGTCAAATGTGTGAAGATCCGGCTGAATTGGCAGAGATAATGAACAGGAGTTTTCAATCAGTATTCATAAAAGAGAGAACATTTGTGTGGCAGAGTGAGATGAGTGAGGAAATGTGTCTGGGAGAAATCCAAGTGACTGAAGAGGATGTCCAGAAACAGATGGAGGGACTAGACGTTAGGAAGACCCCTGAACCTGATGGAGTGTCAGGATGGATACTAAAAGAGTGCAATCAGCAGTTGACATGGGTAATACATAATATTATTGAGAGCTCCCTAATTGAAAGTGGAGTCCCAGTTGAATGGAAGAGAGCCAACATAGTGCCAATCTACAAAGGTGGTGGTAAAGAGGAGCCCTTAAACTATAGACCTGTGTCTCTAACAAGTGTGGAGTGCAAAATGTGTGAAAGATTGGTGAAGGATAAATGGATGCAGTACCTAGAAGGAAATTAAGTGATAATAATGCAACAATTTGAATTTAGGAGAGGGAGATCGTGTGTTACAAACTTACTGAGTTTTTATTCTAGAGTGGTGGATATACGTAATGCAAGAAAGAGATGGATGGGCAGAAGAAGGCCTTTGATAAAGTGCCAAACAGGAAATTGTTGTGGAAGTTGAAGCATAATGGTGGGCTAAGGGGGGGCCTGCTGAGATGGATGGAAAATTTCTTGACAAACAGATAAATGAGAATGGTGGTAAAACATAAAAAAAATCATCATGGAGGAAAGTCATAAGTGGAGTACCCCAAGGCTCAGTACTTGCACCAATCATGTTTGTAGTTTATATAAATGATATGATGGAGTGTGTGAACAGCTACATGAGCCTTTTTGCAGATGATGCAAAGTTGCTGAAGAAAGTTGAGAGTGCAGATGACTGTGGGACATTACAAGAAGACCTGAACAAGATATCAGAGTGGCGTTATAGATGGGAAATGGAATTTAATTCAAAGAAGTATAAAGTAATACTATTTGGAAAAAGTACAAGAGTAAAAGGAAATTATGTGTTGAATGGTGTAAGGCTGAGTGAAGCAGAAGAAGAAAAGGATCTCGGTGTTACAGTGACGGGGAACCTGACCCCGGAGAGACACGTTAGCAAAATTACAGGAGAAACCTATAACTTGTTGAGAAGAATAAGGCAGGCCTTTGCATATATGGATGAAGAGATGGTCAGGAAGATGATCGTGTCACTGATAAGACCAAGACTAGAATATGCAGCAGTAGTGTGGTTGCCATACAAGAAAAAAAATATATAAGGAAGTTGGAGAGAGTACAGAGAGCAGCTATGAAGATGGTACCAAGTATCAGGGACTTGTCATATGAAGAGAGACTGGCAAGGATACATCTACCAACATTGGAAAAGAGAAGAGAAAGGGGAGACTTGATTGTGATATATAAAGCATATGAGGGAGTAGAGGAGGTGGACTGGAGCAACCTAATGGTCTGGGATATACAGGACACTAGAGGACATGGAAAGAGGCTGAAGAGGAGTGCTTGTAGAAGAGACATCAAAAAGTATAATTTCCCATATAGAAGTAATGATGTCTGGAACAGTCTAGATGAGGAGATAGTAAATGCAGAAAGTATACATAGATTCAAGGCTAAGTTGGATATGAAAAGATATGGAGATGGGACAGTACGAGCATAGCTCTTTTCCCATAAAGCACAACTAGGTAAATACAACTAGATAAATACACAAACACACATCCGCCCACACCCGCTCCTCACGCGGTCACTACTTGAATAAAACACTTTACTTTTAAAAATTCTTCTGAACAAACAAAGGGGACCAGACTGATTGTTTCTTTGTCAAGGGCAACTCTTCTGCTGTGAACTAGGCAAGACTCAAACTGACAGAACAAAAGGGAAATAAGGTAAATTAATCAGACAAGGAAAGTGTCTATGTGCAGAAATTCTTATGGTAAGTTTATGGCAGCGAGCGGCCACTCTTACCCGTACATCTGGTGTTTGTACCCAGCTCTCTCTCTCTCTCTCTCTCTCTCTCTCCCTCTCTCTCTCTCTTCTCATTTATTATCTTTTCTCTTTCATCATTCTTACTTTCCTTACTGCATTATCTCGCTGTACATTATAATATATATATATATATATATATATATATATATATATATATATATATATATATATATATATATATATATATATATATATATATATATATATATATAATTACTCCCAGTGAGGTCTAAAGCACTGGATCAGGGGGTGCTGTGAACTTATCATTAAACCCTGCTGTGACCTCACTGAACATTTCCCTTTGTGTCTCACAACACAAGGAGGCAGTCACAGCCTGCCTTCTAAAGACAACTCTCTTCCTCCACACAAAACTACAAGCACCCAATGACATAGACATCCTTCACTCAAAAATTCAAAATCATCATGGTGACTCCTACACCAGCCTCAGAATCCTCACTGGGGGAGGGGACCACAAATGTCCCCAGGTCGGACTGCTCTTCTGATAACGACCCTAAGTGTCTTGACACCCCCTCAACTTTTTCTTCATTAACTTCTGCAACATTCGCAGTCTAAGATCTAATTTTCTATCTGTAGAACACCGCCTCTTATAAACCTCATCTTCTTTTCCTCACTGAAACTCAAGTGTCTGAGGCAACTGACAATGGCCCCTTTTCTGTTACCTCCTTTCTCTATCCTCATTTTCAATCCAAAGTTGGATGTTGCGTTTATGTGGGCAATTACTTAACCTGCTCTCATGCTCACGCTCTTGAATCTTCTGAGTTTTCCACCATCTGGCCACAACTACAGAGTCACTCTCAAACTAAATTTATCTGTGATATATACCTTTCACCTAACTCCTCTGACTATAAGAAATACTTTGACTACTTTACTTCCAAAGTGGAGCACATTCTGACTCTTCCCTTTTGCAGAGATCTCCATTCTTGGAGACTTCAATGTTCGCCACCAGCTTTGGCTTTCCTCTCCCTTCACTGACCATCCTGGTGAACTAGCCTTCAACTTTGCTATCCTTCACAACCTAGAGCAATTGATACAACACCCTACTCGTATTCCTGACCATCTTGGAGATACGCCCAACATTCTTGACCTTTTCCTGACCTCCAATCCTTCTGCTTATGCTGTCACCCTCTTTTCTCCTTTGGACTCCTCCGATCACAATCTCATATCTGTGTCTTGTTCTATCGCTCCAATCCCTCTTCAGGATCTCCCTAAGCGGAAGTGCCTCTGGCATTTTGCCTCTGCTAGTTTGCGGGACCTGAGGAGGTATTTTGCGGATTTTCCTTGGAATGACTACTGCTTCCATGTCAGAGACCCGTCTGAGTGTGCCAAGCGCATAACAGAGGTGATAAGTGTCTGGCATGGAGGCGTACATTCCTCACTCTTTTTCTCGACCTAAACCTTCCAAACTTTGGTTTAACACAGATTGTTCTTGTGCTATACATGATAGAGAGGTGGCCCACAAAAGGTACTTAACCCTTCCATCACCAGAATCTCATGCACTTTATACTTCTGCCCAGAACCATGCCAAGTCTATTCTCCAACTAGCCAAAAACTCCTTCATTAATAGAGTGTCAAAATCTTTCAAGATCTAACTCCCCTCCTGACTTCTGGCATCTAGCCAAAAATGTCTCCAATAACTTTGCTTCTTTTTCTTTCCCTCCGCTATTTCATTTCCAATAACTTTGCTTCTTTTTCTTTTCCTCCTTTATTTCAATCAGATGGTACCACTGTTATCACATCTATCTCTAAAGCTAAACTCTTCACTCCAATCTTTGCCAAAAACTACCTCGAGTGATTCAGGGCTTGTTCCTCTCTCTCCTCCACCTTCTGACTACTTCATTCTACCTATTAAAATTCTTCGCAATGATGTTTTCTATGCCCTCGCTGGCCAAAAGCCTTGGAAGGCTTATGGACCTGATGGTGTCCTTCCTATTGTTCTCCAAAACTGTGCCTCCATGCTTGCACCTTGCCTAGTCAAACTCTTTCAGCTCTGTCTGTCAACATCTACCTTTCCTTCTTGCTGGAAGTTTGCCTACATTCAGCCTGTTCCTAAAAAGGGTGACTGTTCTAATCCCTCAAACTACAGTTCTATTGCTTTAATTTCCTGCTTATCTAAAGTTTTTGAGTCTATTCTCAACAGGAAGATTCTTAAACATCTATCAATTCACAACCTTCTGTCTGATTGCCAGTATGAGTTCCATGAAGGCTGCTCTACAGGTGATATTCTGGCTCTCCTTACTGAGTCTTGGTCATCCTCTTTTAGAGATTTTGGTGAAACTTTTGCTGTTGCCTTGTATATATCAAAAGCTTTTGATAGAGTCTGGCACAAAGCTTTGATTTCCAAACTACCCTCCTACGGCTTCTATCCATCTCTCTGTAACTTCATCTCAAGTTTCCTTTCTGACTTTTCTATTGCTACTGTGGTAGACGGTCACTGTTCTCCTAAATCTATTAACAGTGATGTTCCTCAAGGTTCTGTCCTGTCACCCATTCTCTTCTTATTATTTATCAATGGCCTTCTAAACCAAACTTCTTGTCCTATCCACTCCTACATTGATGATACCACCCTGCACTTTTCCATATCTTTTCAGACGTCCAACACTTCAGGAAGTAAACAATTCACACAGGGAAGCCAAAGAACACCTGACTTCTGATTTTTTTTTAAATTTCTGATTAGGGCAGAGCAAACTTGGTATTATTCAATGCCTCAAAAACTCAATTCCTCCATCTATTAACTCAACACATCCTTCCAGACAACTGTCCCCTCTACTTCAATTACACTCAACTGTTCCCCTCTTCTACACTGAACATCCTCGGTCTGTCTTTTACTTATGATCTGAACTGGAAACTTCACATCTCATCTCTAGCTAAAACAGCTTCTATGAAGTTATGCATTCTGAGACGTCTCCACCAGTTTTTCTCACCCCCCCAGCTGCTAACTCTGTACAAGGGCCTTATTCCACTCATACCGCTTTTCTACACAGGGCGAAATCAAAAGCTTTTCATCTCATCAACTCCTCTAACTGACTTTCTTCAGCCTCTCCCTCATCGCTGCAATGTTGCATCTTTAGCTGTCTTCTACTGCTATTTTTATGCTAACTGCTTTTCTGATCTTGCTAACTGCATGCCTCCACTCCTCCCGCAGCCTTGCTGCACAAGACTTTCTTCTTTCTCTCACCCCTATTCTGTCCACCTCTCTAATACAAGAGTTAATCAGTATTCTCAATCATTCATCCCTTTCTCTGGTAAACTCTGGAACTCCCTGCCCGCTTCTGTATTTCCACCTTCCTGTGCTTTAATTCCTTTAAGAGAGAGGTTTCGAGACACTTATCCTTCAATTTTTGACTGCTGCTTTGGACCCTTTTATGGGACTGTCATCTCAGTGGGCTTTTTTTTTATTTATTGGATTTTTGTTGCCTTTGGCCAGTGTCCCTTCTACATATAAAAAAAAAATCTATCAGTCACATCAAAGTATTATTATAAATATGTATATTCACTATTTCACATATTCATCTTTTGTGTACCATGACTAGCTGCACCTTCATTCCTGGTCATTTTCCACCTCCCAAGGGAATTTGACACCCACTTCCAGTCCTTAGGGATAACACCTTCATTCGTCTTCCTTCTCTATCTCAAGGGAATTTCACACCCACTTCCAGTCCTTAGGGATAACTATCTGTAATCCACTTAACTCAAATACAGCCCGCATGGTAGCGAGCTCACAGTCCTTTTGACAGTTCAGTCCAGACAGAGTTCAGACACAGTTCATTTGAGAGTCAGTCAGTCACCCGGTCAATGAGCAGTCAGTCACAGTCAGTCTTGAGAGATGCTGCTCAGTCATCATTTCAAAGAGAGAGAGAGAGAGAACAATTAATTGTCATGTTATAAATTTGTCTCGAATCAAATGTGTACAATCAATCATCTATTAAATCAAGAACTCTCATTACTGTGTCTTTTATTCACACATGAACTATATCAACCAACTACCCATGACCTCCAAGCTACCAGAATCACTGCCACACTACAATCCTCCATGCTACCAACACACCAAGCATCACCAATCAACTGGGTAAGTAACAATCATCAATTCCAGAACAGTGGTGGACAACAAATCCGATACACGAAAACCGAGTTGTTCAAAAAGGGAGACATTTGGTAACCGCAGTTCCAATGTATGTATGTATGTATGTATGTATGTATGTATATATATATATATATATATATATATATATATATATATATATATATATATATATATATATATATATATATATATATATATATATATATATATATATATATATATATATATACAGTGCTTGCCATAAACATTGTCACACTACTCTCTCATGCTGTGCCAAGTAAAATAAACATGTACTGCATCCAAAGAAATTTATTGAACTTACAACTAATACTTTGTTGGCTTCCCTTGATGCCTCCTGCAGTCTTCCAAATGGGCCAGAAGGTTGTCTGCAAGCACCATGAGATGCTGGGAAGCAAATGTGTTCCAAAGGTGGTGAAGTGCAGCTTGGAGTTTGACTACAGTTGAACAGTCATTTCTGCGTAACTCCCATCTTATTATTGCCCACAAATTTTCTATAGGGTTCAGATCCAGGAAATTAGCAGGCCAGTCTTCGAAAAATGGCACACAGCAGTCATTGAGCCAGTGCTTCACAGACTTAGCAGTATGGCACGGTGCACCATAGCGTATGAAGGTGGAGGCCTGACACATCTCGAAAGACCCTGGTACATGGTCACACAAAAGCTTGAGGTAGTTCCCCTGATTCATTGTGGTGTTTTTTGGTAACACCACAAGGCTCTTCACCCCATGGTAGGAAAAGCATCCCCACACCATCAATGAATCAGGGAATCTGATGGCAGAAGCAGTGTAGTAGGGGCCTGGGTGCTGGTACATGCGACCTTGACTGCTGGCTCTCACTGTGAATCTTGACTCGTCGCTGCACAGCACGCCACACCACTGCTTGATGGTACAGTCTTTCATCCTCATAAAATGCAAGCCTCTTCTCTTGCTGGGCTACAGTAACCACAGGCTTGGGCCATGCTGCATAGCTCAGGTACTGGAGGTCATCATGGATGCAGCGTGATAATGTCCTCATAGGCACATTACTCAGCAATCCCAAGTTGTTTTCCCTGATTTTCCTGGCAGATACTAGTGGATTACTTTCAGCTTCAAGGTGTACCACTCTCAGGGTTCACAGTTAAGTTTTACAGGTGTTTTCTGGTGGTTTCTTCTTGGTGGGTATGTTGTTGCCGCCGAGTTCAGCCATACACTTCATGGATCGTTGAACTTGGCAGGCACTGACACCCGTCTGGTCAGAGATAGCCCGTGTGGAGTGTCCAGCCTTATGGAGAGCTGAGATGGCTACAATGTCATCCTGTGACAAGGTCTGGTAGCACACCATCGTCCAGGAAAACAGCTAAACAGCAGAGTAACTGCAAGCCAGTCTGGGGGGTAGTGCAGGAGGACAGCAACAGAACGCCCACCAGTCAGAGTGATTGATAGGCGCGGATCACTTCTTCCTGCTCTTGCAAGCTGCCCGACACCCAGGCTTAGGTGCCAGATGTGTAATAATTAAATTTAAAGCACCCAATGCCTGCCAAGGAAAGCACACACGTTTTGATCCTTCAAACGGATACCGTGGTCTCTGGTGACAATGTTTATGATGAGCATTGTGTATATATATATATATATATATATATATATATATATATATATATATATATATATATATATATATATATATATATATTATGCTTATGTAAAGAGAGAGAGAGAGAGAGAGAGAGAGAGAGAGAGAGAGAGAGAGAGAGAGAGAGAGAGAGAGAGAGAGAGAGAGAGAGAGAGAGAGAGAGAGAGAGAGAGAGAGAGAGAGAGAGAGAGAGAGAGAGAGAGAGAGAGAGAGAGAGAGAGAGAGAGAGAGAGAGAGAGAGAGAGAGAGACAGAGACAGAGAGAGAGAGAGAGAGACAGAGAGAGAGAGAGAGAGAGAGAGAGAGAGAGAGAGAGAGAGAGGAGAGAGAGAGAGAGAGAGAGAGAGAATGAAATATATATATAAAAAAAAAAAGAAATGGACTTGACCATTCTTTTGAAATATATTTTGATATCTAAGTAGCTTTAACTGAAAACAAATATTGCATAGGTGTGGAATTAATCATTAACTTTATCATCTCATATGAATTTTAATTGCTTTTCCTAACAATCACAAATAATTGCTTTTGAACTATCATTTTGCTGTTGCCTGTTTTCCATTAAAATTTGACTACTAAATGAAACAACTTGTTGGAGAAAGTGTTTGGTGGTATACATGCAAGCTGGGTTCCTGTCCCAGATCACAGAAATACACTTTTTCAGAGTGGCTAAAACTTGCTTTAGCTAAGTAAGCAGGTATTCATTCATCACAAATTGACATTAATATTTATAACTTCTCCAAAACAGGCCGGAAGGCTCTCTACAAGCACCATGAGGTGCTGGGGAGAAAATGTGTCCCAAAGATGGTGGAGCACAGCTTGGAGTTTGCCTACAGTTGAACAGTCATGGCTGCATAACTCCCGTTTTATTATCGCCCACAAATTTTCTATTGGGTTCAGATCTGGGGAATTAGAAGGGCAGTCTTTGAAGAATGGCACACAGCAGTCTCTGAGTCAATGCTTCACTGACTTAGCAGTATGGCACGATGCACCATCGTGCATGAAGGTGGAGGCCTGACACATCTTGAAAGACCCCAGTAGATGGTCACACAGAAGCTCAAGGTAGTTCCCCTGATTCATTGTGGTGTTTTTTGGTAACACCATAAGGCTCCTCACCCCATGGTAGGAAAAGCATCCCTACACCATCAACGAATCAGGGAATGTGATGGCAGGAGCAGTGTAGCAAGGTTCAAGGGGATTGCTGCCTGGGCGCCAGTATATGCGACCTTGACTTCTGGCTGTCACTGTGAATCTTGACTTGTCGCTCCACAGCACGCCACGCCACTGCTCAATGGTCAAGTCTTTCATCCTCTCATAAAATGCAAGCCTCTTCTTTTGCTGGGCTACAGTAACCACAGGCTTGGGCCACGATGCATAGCTCAGGTGCTGGAGGTCATCATGGATGCAGCGCGATAAGGTCCTCACAGACACATTACTCAGCAATCCCAAGTTGTTTTCCCTGATTTTCCTTTCAGATACTCGTGGATAGCATTCAACTTCAAGGTGTACCACTCTCAGTGTTCACAGGGAAATTTTGCGGGTGTTTCCTGGTGGTTTCTTCTTGGTGGGTATGTTGTTGCCGCCGAGTTCAGCCATACGCTTCACATATCATTGAATTTGGCGGACACTGACACCCATCTGGTCAGAGATGGCCTGTATGGAGTGTCCAGCCTTATGGAGAGCTGAGATGGCTATGATGTCATCCCATGACAAGGTTTGGTAGCACACCATTGTCCAGGAAAACAATTAAACAGCAGAGTAACTGCAAGCCAGTCTGGGGGGGTAGTGCGGTAGGACAGCAACAGAACGCCTGCCAGTCAGAGTGATTGACAAGCGTGGATCACTTCTTCCTGCCTTTGCAAGCAGCCCGACACCAAGGCTGAGATGTGTAATAATTAAATTTAAAGCACCCGATGCTTGCCAAGGAAAGCACCCACATTTTGATCCTTCAAACTGATACCGTGGTCTCCGATGACAATGTTTATGATGAGCAATATATATATATATATATATATATATATATATATATATATATATATATATATATATATATATATATATATATATATATATATATATATATATATATATATATATATATATATATATATAATGCTTATGTAATGAGAGAGAGAGAGCAAGAGGGATGAAATATATAAATAAAAAGAAAAATTGACAAACATTCTTTTGAAATTTATTTTGATATCTAAGTAGCTTTAAATCAAAACATATTTTGCATAGGTGTAGAAATAATCATTACCTTTATCATCTCATATAAATTTCAATTGCTTTTCCTAACATTCACAAATAATTACTTTGGCCTATAATTTTGCTGTTGCCTGTTTTCCATTAAAATTTGGCTACTAAATGAAACCACTTGTTGGAGAAAGTGTTTAGTGGGATACATTCAAGTTGGGTCCCTGTCCCACATCACAGTAGTACACTTTTTCAGAGTGGCTAAAACTTGCTTTAGCTAAATAAGCAGGTATTCATTCATCACAAACTGACATTAATATTTATAACATCTAGCTGCAGGTTTACAATGCTGTAAACATTCTTGATGGAAAAATTTTTGAAATAATTAAATACTACAATATGTAACAAAATTATACATACACTGGAGTATTAAGCCAGCTACCAGTAAGTACTAATGCCATTTTGTTTTCAAGGCCAAGAACTCAGTGTGTGTGTGTGTGTGTGTGTGTGTGTGTGTGTGTGTGTGTGTGTGTTAGGGAGGGAGATGGTGACAAGGGGAAGAGAAAGAGAGACAAGATAGCACAGGTGGATATGTCACAGACTGATCAAAGAGTTGCTGTGTTTAATATAAAACTTTGTATGAATTAGAAGTTGATCTTCCCCATCTGATTTCCACTACTCCCATTCCTTCTTGAAAGTTGAAATTGACTGATAATATAGCAGAAGAGTTGCTCTTTCCAACAGTGCAATACATTTTCACTCAGCCCTAGAAAGTGCCCCACAATAATTTTTGTAAGATAATGTTCAATCTGGATGAAAGAATAACATAGTGAGTGACAAAACTTCACCTCCCCCCTCCCTTCCTTCCTTTCCAGTTCCCTCATCCTGTGTTTGTGTTGGGAGGGGGAGGTGAGTTAACAGACTCTTCCACAGGCTGCCAGCTTTGTAGCAGAGTGGACACTATAGAGAGTAGACAAGTGATGTAGAGATGTGCATATTATGGAGGGTAATAGTGATTTATACCAATGGGTGGAATACTGGTTGGCATCTTATTACACTGGGTAGTATTTTGATCCTACGGGGAAGTCTAGATTATATTGTGTAGTATTTTGACCCGACAGGAGGTCTAGATTACATTGCTTAACACTTTGACCCTACAAGAGGTCTAGATTTGTGAGTAGGCCATGTGGTGTGTGGGCCCTCTCTAGTTTCCTGCTGCTCCTGGTGGTGGATGGTAACTCCACGAGCAGTTCTAATTTGTCTGGCATCCATTGTGTCCTTGTAGAGAGTATTCTGACAGGAAGAAGCTTCTGTCCTTTCCCCCTTTCTGCCTAAGTGTAGAGTCTTGTTGTAAGTCTAGCGTGTGTCTGAGTGTTGTGTGTGTTGTCGTGCGTTTGTTAAACGCTACTGGTCTCTATGATCCACAGCTGTGAGTGGGGCAGACCAGAAGATTATATTGTGTTTGTCATAGACTACAACTGTCTGCTTTCTTCATGGATTTCCACCAGTTTTATAGGTGGGAATCTATCTTCTGGAAGATTGTCGATTATACTGTTACCTGGCCAGTGAGTGTATAACAGGCATGTGCCGTCAGTAATTACTCAGGGTAGGCAGCTTGTGACCATTTAGTAAAATGTCATCAAAGAATTCGTCAGTATTGTTGGGGAGGTCTGAGGAACCTCCTTGACACAGGTTAAATCTCCCGCTCTGCCTGCATCACCCCCTACATGGGAAAAAAACTGTTAAACAGGTGTACATACACTGTCCCAGGTCTCTTCGAAAGACGGTAAGCAAATAAATACAAATACTAACACAAACAGAAGCATAAACAGAAAAAAAAATATATATATATATACATAATTTTGATGGAGATCTAAACAAATAAAATACCAGGCACACCACTAGGAGTGGAAGACCTGGGCATTTCTGACCCCAAACACATGCACCAAGAACCTCCAAAAAAATTCCAGAAAAGTCAGCCACAAACCTTGAGGTAGAAAAAATAATAAAGTGCATGCACCCTAGTGCAAACCTTAGGAAAAATATATGTGCAAAATCCTTGATAACATCAAGGTGAATTCCCTTAATACCAATCAAAATAATCTCAGGTAACTCAGCACAGGTGAGCTCAGGTGAACATTCAGTTTCTCAACGCCACACAACCATGTAGCCAACACGAGCAAAAATAACACTGATATGTACTTAACACAAGTAAATAAATCAAAGCAAGAATCCCTCCCATGACAACAAAATATATAACAATGTCAAGAAAAAAAAACAAGCAGAAGAAAACCGTTCACCTGGTTATCAAATAATCATCACAGCTATGGGTGCAACATAGCTTAGCAAAATACGAAAGTTCAATATAAAATCACCCAAAGTACTCTCAGAAAATACAGAGGCAGGTAGCAGAGAAAGTAAATAGCCTATCAAATACTCATCCCAGCTATGGGTGCAACATAGCTCAGCAAAAAAAAAAAGCTCAGTTCATAATTACCCAAAGAACCTTCAGATAACACTGAAGCAGGAAGCAAAATCTAGGTAGCCTATCAAATACTCATCCCAGCTATGGGTGCAATATAGCTCAGCAAAAAAAAAAAAGCTTGGTTAATAATTACCCAAAGAATCCTTAGACAACACAGAATCAGGGTGCAAAATAGGTAGCCTATCAAATACTCATCCCAACTATGGGTGCAACATAGCTCAGCAAAAAATCAAAAGTTCCATTAATAGTCATCCAAAGAACCCTCAGCCTCAGATACTACAGAAGCAGGTAGCAAAAAATAAATAGCCTATCAATAATCATCCCAGCTATGGGTGCAACATAGCTCAGAAAAAAAAAAAAAAATCAGTAAATAATCATCCAAAAGCACTCTCAGGTAATGCAGAGGCAGGTAGCAAGAAACTAGATAGCCTAAGAAAGAATAACTGAGGCATTCCATCACCCCTAAATATAAATACAGTACTCACAGAGACATTAAGTAGCCAGGCTTGAACCTATTCAATACAGCTATGGGACAATATGCTAAGGACATAATAAATAATATAAAAAATATATGCATAAGTTATACTCATTTGTGCCCTAGCAGTATATAAAAGGATAGAAATATTAAAAAATAACTTATTTATTATATTAGCCTATTTGTACAGGAAATCCATTCTTCTCTCTTTCTTTGAAGCAAAAAAATCTGTCACTTTTTCATAGAAATTGAAAGTAGGGTCTTGCTCCATTCTGATAAGACTTTCCCTTTTAATGGATATTAAAGCAAGTGAAGAAAGTCTTTGATTTGTCATTCTGTTTCTAGTGTAGCTCTTAATTCTTTTGAAAGCAGAAAATGACTTCTCCAAAGAAACAGTTGTAGCAGGAACTGTCAAAATTAATTGCAGCAACTTCACAGCTTCTGGGAATGTTTGAGTCAGTTAATTTTCAAATACAATATCAAGCAAATTTGTAGCAGACTTATCTTGAAGCACCGGTGCATTGTAAATTCCAGCTAAATCCACTTTTAGTCTTACGATGTCAAAAAAGTTTCCTTAGTTCGTTTCTAAACTTTCAAATGTATCTGAATCAACTTGACAAGCAAGATTTTGAGACTTGTTTTTATGAATTAATGAAATAAACTTTACGTTTTTGAAATCAGCAAATCTTGCCTTCATGTTCTTCAGTATGTCATCCAAAATTACACCAAATAGTCTCATTCTTTCTTCTTTAACTGAACTTATCATACGAGATTTTGACTCAGATAAATTTTTTTCTCTGCAATTTTCTCCAAACTTTACGTACAATTCCTCAAAATTTTTGAGCAGATCCTCCAGTAAATTTATTGTTCAATTAATCCTCTCAATGCAGTATGGAATATCTATCATATTGGTTTGTAAAAAATTGAAAAGAGTGTCAGTTTTAATGAAGATTTCATTATAAACCATTAGAAAATAGTATGTTGAATCTTTTGTTAGCCACTCATAAAACCTATTGCTTCTCAAAGAATCTGGATCCCACAAGACAGGATTACTGTTCATACTGTTGAATAGCTTGCAAAGGTCATCATGGTATTGTAAAATTGTCTGGATTAGTTTTGAATTTGAACTCCATCTTGTTGGAATGCATTTTCTCACTATCTTATCAAGAAATTGCATTCATTTTGTAGAGTGATGAAAGAAAGAGGCTAGTGCCTCACTGGTCTCAAAAAAGCTTGTACATTCAGGTATGAATTTTGCTGACTGAGATAGAACAAAATTTAATTTATGAGCATAGCAGTGGGTAAATAAAGCTGCTGGTGCCTTTTCTCTTACTTCAACTTAAACACCATTTAAATGGGATACCATCACCAATGCCCCAATGTACATCTAAACTACAAGTTTCTCAGTGCAGTCGTACTTATCCAAATTTTTAAATATGCACTCTGTTACACCTCCAACAGTTCTGTCTTTCAGAATGTCAAATCCTATAAATACTTCTTTGATATCAAAATCCAACATGTACCTCAATACTGCAGAGCACTGTGCTGTGTGCTGTACATGAAATGTCTGTTGTTTCATTCACTTCTAAAGCAATGAATGAGGCTAGTGCAATTTCTTCTTTGATACTATTTCCTACAATCATGCCTACTGCTTCAATCAAATCATTTTATATCTTATTAGAAAGGTCAGAAAAAACAGATGAATTCTGTAAATGTTGTGCCAATTTTTCATTAAACTTTGCAATATAGTTCAATAACTCAACCTAGTTTTCATGATTTAACGATTTTTGTTCATTATCACTATGAAAAGCAAGTTCTTGTTTAATCAGAAAACAAGTAGCACAAATCAATTTTTTTAACATATATCTGTTCTCTTCAACCTTTTTATTGTGAATTTCAATGCGGACAGACTTCTGTTTATCTAAGAGCAAGTCAACTTGTGTAGTTCCAAATGATTTCAGTGATATTTGGCTTTCATAATGTGCAGCTGATGGTTCATGTTTACTTAAAGCAATGGGCAAATTATTCAAATCACAATATCCTTTTACTCATACACTTCCACTTGATACAGAAAACAGCAAACATGGGAAACAAAAGAGCCTTTTTGTAGTAGTGTAGCCACACAACCACTCTTTCTTACTGTACCAAGCAGTTTGAAATGTTCTAATAACTTTTGTCCCTTTCTTCTGTTTTAGGTCCTTAAGTTCTGGTGTTGGTCTGCCATTTTTAAAAATCTGTCTCTTTTCTTCATGTTAGTTTTAAAAAGGTCTTCAGATATTCACTATCCATTGGTGAAAGGGGAAAAAAAAAGGTGAATAAATGTAAATGAGCTAGAACTAAAGAAAAAAACACATAAGAAAATAAGAACAGCAAAGGTGTGCAACATTACTCTACAGGAGAAGGCAGGATTACTCTACAGGAGTAGGAGGCAGATTTGATTCTGCCCATATAGGGCATAAAGAAAACAGCATTGAAGGGGTGCATGCAGCACGTGGGTGACCCCACTACTAAGTGTAGCTTACATACTGAGATTTAAAGGCAAGGACAAATAATGCCTACCTAATCTTCAGGATATATGAAATATTTTGCATTTATGCATAATAATCAGAGAAACCATCATAATTTTGCTGGAAAGGTGTATATTGTGGCACAGGAGAATGTAGCTGCTGATCTATTTTACTCAGGGTAGGCACTGCCTACCTTGCCTACCCAAATGGCACGTGCCTGGTGTATAATATTATTATTGGATGTGGGTGGCTTTCATTACTATGGGCAGATTGTCCAGTGGAGGTATTACCCTCACCCTGGGGTGCATCATCTATATTGTCTGTGCCCTGGAACGTGGCACAATAGTTCTTTCCAGTTTGGAGGATTAAATTGGTGTTTGTTATACTCCCTTCTCGGTTGGAGGATTAAACTGAGTGGTGACCTAAGAGGCTTGATAGCTGTTGGTGAATGACAGGTGCCTGTATTTGTACTAAGCTACATAGGAGGTAGCTTAGGGATAAACTGACCCAAGTCAATGGCAGCTGTGAGAGGGGCAGTAGTTGGTCATAACAGAATTGGCAACCTTGCCAGGATAAGCTGGAAGCTCTAGTGACCATATGGAAGACAGTTCGGTATTGTTTTGTCTATTTTGTCTGTGTGTCAGTGATCAGCCTAAGACATGGAAGGAAAGGCTGGTGATAAAGATGACATCAAACCTGAGTTCCCTGTGTCTACCAGATGTGGGAGTGTAGATCTGGCCCAGTTTGTTGTGTGGATGTCCAGCCTCATAAATAGTGTACCTGGCCATGCTAGTCTTACCAACAGCATTGGTGGATTCTACCAGACCAAAGGGATGTCTGAGGAGTTGAGGTTTATGCTGGAAATGAGGAGAATGGAACTGGAAGCAGAGGAAAGCAGATTGAAGTCAACAAAGGCTAGGGAAGCCAGGAGGCTTGAGGCCAAGAAGATGAGGTTACTCAAGGCAGAAAAGGAGCAGGCAAGAATGTATGAAAGGGAGGAGGCTGAGAAGAATAAAATATTTGAGTTGGAGAAGACTCAGAGGTTAATTAGCCTCAAGGTTTGCAGAGAGGAGTAAAGGACACAGTAAAAACCCAGATGGTGAGAAGCCTGAAGCTGATACATGAGTTTGATGAAAAGGTGACAGAGTGGTTCAGGAGATTTGTGAAGGTCGCCAAATTTGATTGAGCTCAGGAGAGATGGGTTAGCCTTGTTGCTAATATGTTGAATGGCAAGGCTCTTGAAGTTTATGACAGAATGTCAGTGAAGGATTTAGAGGATTATGAGAAATTTATTAAGGCTGACATCCTGAGAGCACATGAATTGCGGCCTGAAGCTTATAGGTTGCAGTTCCATAGAGAGAAGAAAAGGCCAGTGATTCTTACCTCAAGTGTGCTCACTGTCTCAAGGAGACTTTTGAGAAGTGGACTGCTAGTGAGCAGGCCACCTATCATAATTTGAAGGATCTAATGGTGATGGAGCAGTTCACTGTGGCTGAGAAGGAACTTGTACCACTGCTCCGAGAGAAAAGGTTTAAGGCCTTAAAGGAGGCAGCTACAGAGGCAAATGACCATGTATTAACCCACCAATCTGTGTCTCATTGGATTAGTGGGATGTCCAGCAGGACCAGTGACAGTTTGTTTGGAGGCACAGTAGACATTGGATTGTCAGGAGACCCACATTATAGTAGTGGCATTGATAATAAATCAAGACAAGTAAATCCTGTTGGTAACAAGTCTCCACCAAGCCCCCAAAGGAGACAGACTGGGAGCATGGTGCACAGCACTCCCAGGTATAGTACGCTGCCTATGTGCCATTATTGTAAAAATACAAGGCATTTTGCTGGTTTACCACACACTACAGAGTATCCCAGAGGTGACAATCAGGCAGAGTTGTTATCTGGATTGGAGGCTGTGAGTGCCAGTACTCAGTCCGAGTCCCAGTCTGCTGTATCTAGTATATTAGGGGTCATTGCCAAGGGCAGGGAAACTCCTAACTCTGCTGGTGAGATAGGAGTTTCCTCCCCTCCAGAATGTATTGGAGGCAAGGAACAGTCTGCTCCCCTCCCAGAACCAGACATGGTGGTTGTTTCCTCATATGGTGAGCCACCTCTTTTGATAACTGCTATTACAACTGCTTGCATATCAGAAATGCATTGCCCCACTTCTTGTCAAGGTGGAAGAGGACAGCAAAGAAGTAAAGGGTTGGGCAGAGTTAGTAAATAATATTTTGAAAAGCCGCCAAAGAGAGGAGGACAGAGGTTTAACTATCCAATTTATTGTGCCATTCGCAATTAAGGAGACACATGTGCAGGTAGCATGTGGAGGCCCAGTATGCAGCCAATTTGGGTGCAGATTAACTTAGAAGCAGTTGTGATAGTTTTGGTGGCCTCATTTGTTGAGCGTTGCTGCACTGATCAGGTGGGCAAGCGTGATTACCTCTTGTCTGGGGTCCTTCTCCCCTGTGTTATGGCAAGTGTAGTTTTCCCTGGTCTGGGGATGATAAAAGATGGTACTAGCTTCATTCCTTCTTCCAGTAGGAGAGGTGAATGTTGTAGTTGATGCTGGCGTTACAGTGCAGTATTGAGAGGCAGTGTTGAGTGAGGCAGGTGATAAGTCATTACCTGCTACTCAGGAAGTACCCACAGTGTTGCTTGGGGCTTTAAAGGCTACAAGGAGTCATGAGCAGGCAGTAGAGACAAGGGCAGTGAAAGCCTGGTGGAAGGAGTACTGTGTTCTGTGCAGAGAACTGAAAGGACCAGCGAGTTAGACTTGCTTGGCGTCCCAAAGGGGAAATTTGTTTGGCCAGGAAGAGTATTGCCTGGCAGTGCCATGATGACACACCAGGAGGGTATGCCACCCGGTGGGCATGTTGAGTGTGTTAGAAGTGTAGGGTTGTCCCTGCTTGATGAATTTTGTGTTTGTGTAGTGTGGAGGAGAAAGTAGGAGTAGATTGTGCAGTACAGAGACAATGAGAGATGCGAGTAGTTATGAAGGCAGAGGCAAGAGAAGACAACGAAGAATGAAGGGAAAAGACAAGAGTCACTGGAGAAGTTGGAGCAGTGTAGCTGCTGGATGAAAAGTAATATGAATATGACTCCCTGTAAGAATAAATCTTCATGCCAATGTTGCTGAAAAGATCACAGGTCCTGTGTGAGAGGTAAAAACCACTTCCTTTCTTCCGTTCCAGTTGCCCTGTCATGTGTCTGCATTGTGTGGGGGGTTAGGGAGAATGAGTTAATGGACTATCCCCACAGGCTGCCAGTTTAATAGCAACTGGACACTACACTACCTTCCCAAGTTTCACACTTGCTTTCTTCCCAAGATATGTCGCTAGACTTAAGGATTGTGAAACTCAAGGTATTAAAAACAGTGAAAAAGTGCTTATTCATTCCAGCCTATGAAGAACCTGACTTTTTACCCAGTTTACATCCTTATCTCAAAATGCAGTAACTGTATGTGTGTGCATGAGTGTGTGTGTGTGTGTGTGTGTGTGTGTGTGTGTGTGTGTGTGTGTGTGTGTGTGTGTGTGTGTGTGTGTGTGTGTGTGTGTGTGTGTGTGTGTATTTACCTAGTTGTATTTACCTAGTTGTATAGTACAGGGTCCGAGCCAAAGCTCAATTAGTCCTGTCTAAATACCCGAATTTGTCCAATCTCTCTTTAAACACGTGCACACTCTTTGCCGCAACCACCTCTTCTTTTAAGTTATTCCATATTTCAACCGTTCCATGCAGAAAGCTGTATTTCTTAATATCTCCCAAACAATGACTCTTCTTTAATTTCTTCATATGTCCCCTTGTACGTCTATCTCCTTCCTCCACTTTTACAACTAGATCATCTCTGTCTATCTTCTCCATGCCATTTACTAATTTGAACATTGTTATCAGGTCTCCTCTTTCCCTTCTTTCTTGCAGTGTTGGTAATCCAATTTCTTCCAGTCTTTCCTTGTAACTTAGGTCTTCCAATGTGTGTGTGTGTGTGTGTGTTTTTTCTTTTTATGTAGGAGGGACACTGACCAAGGGCAACAAAAATCAGATAAAAAAAATGCCCACTGAAATGCCAGTCCCATAAAAAGGGTCCAAAGCAGTAGTCAAAAATTGAAGGATAAGTGTCTTGAAACCTCCCTCTTGAAGGAATTCAAGTCATAGGAAGGTGGAAATACAGAAGCAGGCAGGGAGTTCCAGAGTTTACCAGAGAAAGGGATGAATGATTGAGAATACTGGTTAACTCTTGCATTAGAGAGGTGGACAGAATAGGGGTGAGAGAAAGAAGAAAGTCTTGTGCAGTGAGGCCGCAGGAGGAGGGGAGGCATGCAGTTAGCAAGATCAAAAGAGCAGTTAGCATGAAAATAGCAGTAGAAGACAGCTAGAGATGCAACATTGCAGCGATGAGAGAGGCTGAAAAGAGTCATTTAGAGGAGAAGAGTTGATGAGACAAAAAGCTTTTGATTCCACCCTGTCTAGAAGAGCAGTATGAGTGGAACCCTCCCAGACATGTGAAGCATACTCCATACATGGACGGATAAGGCCCTTGTACAGAGTTAGCAGCTGGTGTGTGTGTGTGTGTGTGTGTGTGTGTGTGTGTGTGTGTGTGTGTGTGTGTGTGTGTGTGTGTGTGTGTGTGTGTGTGTGTGTGTGTGTGTGTGTGTGTGTGTGTGAGTGTGTGTGTATTTACCTAGTTGTAATTTACAGGGCCTGAGCTACATTCATGCAGTCCCATCTCCATATCTACAGTTGTTAAGTTTTTCCTAAAAGTTATGTGTATGTTGTCCTCACATCCAGCACAAAGCAGTGCTGTGGTAGTGCAAAGCCATTGCATCTAAAAATGTCTTTTTTTTTTGTAGGAGGGGCATTGGCCAAGGGCAACAAAAATACAAAAAGAACCACTGAGATGCCGGTCCCTGAATAGGATCCAAAGTGGTAGTTAAAAATTGAAGGATAAGTGTCTTGAAACCTCTCTCCTGAAGGAATTCAAGTCATAGGAAGGTGGAAATACAGAAGCAGGCAGGGAGTTTCAGAGTTTACCAGAGAAAGGGTTGAATGATTGAGAATACTAGTTAACTCTTGCATTGCATAGGTGGACAGAATAGGGGTGAGAGAAAGAAGAAAGTCTTGTGCAGCAAGGCCATGGGAGGAGGAGAGACATGCAGTTAGCAAGATCAGAAGAGCAGTTAGCATGAAAATACTGGTAGAATGTAGCAAGAGATGCAACATTGCAGCAATGAGAAAGAGGCTGAAGACAGTCAGTTAGAGAAGAGTTGATGAAATGAAAAGCTTTTGATTTCACCATGAGCAGTATGAGTGGAAACCGCCCCTCAGACATGTGAAGCATACTCAATACATGGATGGATAAGGCTCCTGTACAGAGTTTGCATCTGATACAGTGAGAAAAAAGTGGTGGAGATGTCTCAGAATGCCTGACTTCATAAAAACTGTTTAAGCTAGAGATAAGATGTGAAATTTCCAGTTTAGATTATAAGTAAAAGACAGACCGAGGATGTTCAGTGTAGAAGTGGGGGATAGTTGAGTATCATTAAAGAAAAGGAGACTGCTGTCTGGAAGGTTGTGTCAAGTTGATAGACGAAGTAATTGAGTTTTGAGGCATTGAAAAATACTAACTTTGTTCTGCCCCGATCAGAAATTTTAGAGAGATCAGAAGTCTGGCACTCTGTGGCTTCCCTGCCTGAACTGTTTACTTCCTGAAGGGTTGGACGTCTATGAAGAGACATGGAAGGGTGCAGAGTGGTATCATCAGTATAGGAATGGATAGGGCCAGAAGTTTGGTTTAGATCATTGATGGATAATAGGAAGAGAGTGGGTGACAGGGCAGAACCTTGAGGAATGCCACTGCTAACAGATTTAGGAAAAGAACGGTGACCATCTACTACAGCAGCAATACAATGGGCAGAAAGGAAGCTTGAGATGAAGTTACAGAGAGATAGAAGCCATAGGAGGGTAGTTTTGGAAATCAAAGCTTTGTGTCACACTCTATCAAAAACTTTTGATATGTCTAAAGCAACAGCAAAAATTTTCACCAAAATCTCTAAAAGAGAATGACCAAGACTCAGTAAGGAAAACCAGAAGACCACCAGTAGAGTAGCCTTGATAACCCATACTGGTTGTAAAGTGATGGATGTTTAAGAATCTTCCTATTGAGGATAGATTCAAAAACTTTAGACAGGTAGGAAATTAAAGCAATAGGACAGTAGTTTGAGGGATTTGAACAATCACCCTTTTTAGGAACAGACTGAATGTAGGCAAACTTCCAGCAGGAAGGAAAGATAAATGTTGACAGACAGAGCTGAAAGAGTTTGACTAGGCAAAGTGCAAGCACGGAGCCACAGTTTCAGAGAACAATAGGAGAGACCCCATCAGGTCCACAAGCCTTTTGAGGGTTTAGGGCAGCGAGGGCATGGAAAACATCATTGCAAAGAATTTTAATAGGGTGGAGAAGAGGGAGTATCAGGCCCTGAATCGTCCAAGGTAGAGTTTTTTTTAGCAAAGGTTTGAGTGAAGAGTTCACCTTTAGAGATAAGTGTGATAGCAGTGGTGCCATCTGGTTGAAATAAAGGAGGGAAAGAAGAAGAAACAAAGTTATTGGAGATATTTTTGGCAAGATGCCAGAAATTACAAGGAGAGTTAGATCTTGAAAGATTTTGACACTTTCTGTTAATGAAGGAGTTTTTGGCTAGTTGGAGAACAGACTTGGCATGGCTCTGAGCAGAAGTATAAAGTGCATGAGATTCTGGTGATGGGAGGCTTAAGTACCTTTTGTGGGCCACCTCTCTATCATGTATAGCATAAGAACAAGCTGTATTAAACCAAGGTTTGGAAGGCTTAGGTCGAGAAAAAGAGTGAGGAATGTACGCCTCCATGCCAGACACTACCACCTCTGTTATGTGCTTAGCACACAAAGACAGATCTCTGACACGGAAGCAGTAGTCATTACAAGGAAAATCAGCAAAATACCTCCTCAGGTCCCCCAGACTAGCAGAGGCAAAACACCAGAGGCATCTTTAATTAGGGGGATCCTGAGGAGGGATTGGAGCAATAGGACAAGATACAGATATGAGATTGTGATCGGAGGAGCCCAACAGAGAAGAGAGGGTGACAGCATAAGCAGGAGGATTAGAGGTCAGGAAAATGTCAAGAATGTTGGGCGTATCTCCAATACGGTCAGGAATACGAATAGGGTGTTGCACCAATTGCTCTAGATCATGGAGAATAGCAAAGCTGAAGACTAGTTCACCAGCATGGTCAGTGAAGGGAGAGAAAACCCGAAGCTGGTGGTGAACATTGAAGTCCCTAAGAATGGAGATCTCTGCAAAAGGAAAGAGAGTCAGAATGTGCTCCACTTTGGAAGTTAAGTAGTTAAAGAATCTCTTATAGTCAGAGGAGTTAGGTGAGAGGTATACAGCACAGATAAATTTTGTTTGAGAGTGACTCTATAGTCGTAGCCAGATGATGGAAAACTCGGATGATTCAAGAGTGTGGGCACGAGAGCAGGTTAAGTTGTTGAGCACATAAATGTAACATCCAGCTTTGGATTGAAAATGAGGATAGAGAAAGTAGGAAGGAACAGAAAAAGGGGCTACTGTCAGTTGCCTCAGACACCTGAGTTTCTGTGAGGAAAAGGAGATGAGGTTTAGAAGAGGAGAGGTGGTGTTCTACAGATTGAAAATTAGATCTTAGACCGTGAATGTTGCAGAAGTTAATGAAGAAAAAGTTGGGGGGGGTGGTGTCAAGACACTTGGGATCGTTGTCAGAAGGGCAGTTCGACCCAGGGGCACTTGTGGTCCCCTTCCCAAATGGGAACTCCGAGACTGGTGTAGGAGTCGCCATGATAAACTTTGGAATTTTGAGTAGAGGGTGTGTGTTATTAGGTGCTTGTAGTTTTGTGTGGAGAAAGTTGTCTTTAGAGGCCAGGCTGTGACTGCCCCCTTGTGTTGTGCGACACAAAGGGAAACATTCAGTAAGGTTCTGTGGTAAGTTCTCAGCACCCCCTGATCCAGTGCTTTAGACCTCACTAGGAGTAATTATCGTTTCAGCAGGTGCCTACTGCCTCCTCTTCTGACATATGTCAGTATTTTTTAACTTTTTATTGTGCCCCTTATGTTATTTTTTGCTCTTATTTTTAAAATTATATCTTTTTATATTGCACTAAATATAATTATAAATTTTAGCTTGAAGATGCCTTCTGTGAAGGTGAAACATTACAAGTAATAAAGTGAAGAAAAGAAAGAAATCTGGATACTTTCTGTGCTCACCTCTATAGTGTCTTGGAACTTTGTCATCTATTTCATATTTTTCTTGCACTATTTTATCTTCAAATAGCTCTTTCCAGTTCATTTTTCCACAAAATTTATTAAGCTCTGCAAAGTTTGCCTTAGCATAGTTCTGTCTCCCACTTATGTATTGTTCTTTCCTGTGCAATACTTTTTCCTCCTGTAGTACTATTTCTATTATCACATGATCGCATCTTCTTATTGAACTCAGACAATGTATACTTTCTGGGATTTTTGTAAACACAAGTCCAACTGTGATGGTTTTCCTCCTCTACATCTCGTAGGCTCATTTACCCACTGATTCATTGTATTCTCCATCATGGTTTGCATAAGTTCTTTGCTCCATGACCCAACATTTTCTTTTACTTCCATCTCTTCCCAGTTAATTCCTTTAGTGTTGAAGTCACCTACTAAGAGCACTTTATTACTATTCCTTAACATTTCCTCTATATTATCTTTTGTTTCTAGTTGCATACTTTTATATTTATTAATCTCCCATGCATTAGTTTTTGGTGGTATGTATGTCACAATGATATTTTTTTTTCACTCCCTTTGATCTTAATCACAACACTCAGTGTTTCTCCCAAATTCCACTTCCTCAACAACAATATCCTATTTTACCAATATCATCACTCCTCCTCCTCCCTTTCCTTTTCTGTCTCTCCTCCATGTGCTATGTCCTTCCTTTGCAAATCCCAACTTTATTTCTTCTTTTAGTTTGGTTTCTGTTAAACATACCACATTTGGTTTATCGTTCTTTAAGTAGTCATTAAGTTCTAATAGGCTTGACACCAAACCATCTACATTAGTATACATAATCTTTAAACTTCTGCTTGGTGATCTTGCAAGGCATCTTTGTGCCCCCATTTCCTCACTCTCATGTCCACAACTTTCCAGGTGAATCTTTTCACTTGTTCTTGTGTTCTCTCCTCATTTTTTGACTGGGCCTCTACTCCCAATTCTTTCAGTTTACTTCTCTCTTCTTCATTCATGTCTCTTTTTATCCATATTTCCTTCATTCCTTCTATTTTTGCCAATTTCCCTACTCTTTGCAATACATATTCTGCTGCTGTTTGTGACAAGTATCTTATTTTCATTGGTCATATTCCATTTTTGTCATACTTTCTGATCCTGTAAACCTTTTCAATTTGTTCAACCATCCCCTCTCCTTTCTCCGCCACTTCTGCTATTACTTCCTTAGCCCTTTTCATTTCTTCTTTCTCTCTATTTTCATGGGTAGGTTCTTCTCCTTCACCTCAAATACTACCACACACACATCTTTCTCTGTACTGTGTCTCTCAAGACTACTTTTTCCTTTATTGTTTTAATCACTTGCTTTTCCATGTCCTTATTGTGTTCCTGTTGCCTTATCATCTCCTCTGTGTCCACTTTTTGTTGTTTTCTCTCTTCTTTTCAACTTTTGACTATCTCTGTCACTAACTCTTTCACTTCTCCAACCCTAACCTCTCTCTCTCTTTTGCAAAGTTTTCTTTAATTCTTCAATTTCTTCCTCAAGATTCTTGATTTCTTCCCAGTACTTCTTGTCTAAATCCACTATTTTTGTCACCTCTTCTCTCAATTCTGTTTTCTTTTTCTTTTTCCATCTCCCTCTTTTTCATCTCTATTATATCACTGGATATCTTTTTTTTACATTGTCACCACCCACTTCTCTTTCTTCTTTCCACACCTTTACCATCACTGTTAAGTTACATATTTCATCTCATATTTTCACATTTTCTTCTTCCATTTTCCACATTTGTTTATTTGTGTGAGCTACACTGAGATCCTCTTCCTTGAAGCCCTCAAAAATATTTGGGTTTTTGCCAGCCGCCAACCTCCCTGTTGATATCACCAACCACCAGTGTTTACCTTGTATTACTCTCTCATTTCTCCCTTTTGGCTACTCCTCTAGTAACATTTCCCCTTCCCATGCCCACAGCTCGCACAAGATCCTATTGTGGAGACAGGACTCAAAACTTGGCCCCCCTGCACAATCAAACCTAGGTAGGTCCTTCGAGCTTTTGTGATACGTCCAATCAGCTGGGCAGTGTGTGTGTGTGTGTGTGTGTGTGTGTGTGTGTGTGTGTGTGTGTGTGTGTGTGTGTGTGTGTGTGTGTGTGTGTGTGTGTGTGTGTGTGTTTACCTAGTTATATTGTACAGGGCATGAGCTAAAGGTAATTTTGTTCTGTCTCCTTAACTATATTTATCCAGTTTCTCTTTAAACATGAGTACACTGTTTGCCACAAATACCTCTTCCTTCAAATCATTCCAATTTCAATAGTTCGATATGTGAAGCTGTATTTCTTGATGTCACTTGAACATCCACTCTCCTTTATTTTCTTCCCATGCCTACTCAGCCATTTCTCTCCATCCTCCATCTGTGGTACCAAGTAATTTCTGTCTATTCTTTCTATAGTTTACTAATTTGTACATTGTTATCAGGTCTCCTCTTTCTCTTCTCTCTTATAGTGTTGGTGATCCCATCTCTGGAAGTCTTTCTTCACAGTTTAAGTCTTTCAATTCTGGAACCATCTTTGTCGCTATCCTCTGTATTCTTTCCAGTTTCCGTATATCTTTTTTCTATGTAGAGCCCAAACTACTGCTGTGTATTCCAGTTTAGGTTGTATCATGCTTGTTATAATTTTCATCATCTATTTTCTTTATCTAAATAGTTAAACACCAACCTAATGTTTGTTAACAAGCCAAATATTCTGTTTCTGTGCCTTTCAGGTGAAAGTGCGTCCTGGATCATTACTCTCAAATCTTTTTCCTCATTAATTTTCATTAAAATTTCTCCCATCTTGTAATTGCATGAAGGTCTCTTTCTACTTTTTCCTATTTCCAACACAGAATTTTCTGGCATTAAATTTTAGTTTCTATCCTTGGCTACATACATGTATCTTGTCAATATCCTTTTATAACCCCCCTGCAGTCATTTTCATCCTTTATTTTCGTTATTTTTATATCATCAATAAAAAGGTTTACATAACTATTTAGATCCTCTGTAATATCATTTACATTTACGTGAAACATAAAAGGTGCCAGCACAGATCCTTGCAGTACCCCACTTGTCATCCATCAATCTCAATGTTGCTCCCTTTAGTCCTCCTTCTTTCTCTAACTCTCACATAAGGCTTTTTGTGAGGAACTTTATCAAATGCTTTTTTTGAGATCCAGTTATACCACATCAACCCATTCATCCCTCTCTTGCACTCTATCTATCACTCTCGTATAAAAGCTCAGTAGATTTGTGACACAGGATCTTTCTTTCCTGAATGTAGATTGCTTTTCTGTAATTATCTTTTCACCTTATAAATATTGCACCCATCTATCTTTAATTACTACTTTACAAAGTTTCCTTACAATACTTCTTATGACACTGGTTTCTAATTTAACAGTTCCATTTTGTTTCCCCCTTTATATATTGGGATTATGTTAGCTCTTTTCCATTCCCTTGGTACTTTTCCTTCTCTCAACAAGCTGTTAAATATATCCTATATAGGTTCCTCCACTGGTCCCATAGCTTTTCTAATATCAAGCTCTTCCAGCAGTTTCTTGATTTCTTGTCTCTTTACTTGTATCTCCTGTATTCCCTCATTCTATGATACCACTTTTGATGCCACAAAGTCAGTTTCCTTTGTAAACACAGACTGAAAACTCTCATTCATTGGTTCCCTTGACTCAAATTCTTTCTTCTCTTTTTTACTTATTTATGTCATCACTATGTTTCATTTTTCCATTTACATATATGTAGAAAAGTTTGGGTTTTTCATTGCATTTACTTAATAGAGAGAGAGAGACATCTCTCTCTCTCTCTCTCTCTCTCTCTCTGTTCCTTCCCTCCCCCTCCCTCCCTCTCTCTTTCCTGACATCTCACCCATCCCTCCCATTTCCTCCCTCCCTTAACATATCTCACCCATCCTTCCTCCTTCCATTCTCTCTCTCTCTCTCTCTCTCTCTCTCTCACACACACACACACACACACACACACACACACACGTGAAAATAAGACTTAATACCCAAGTGGCAGCCGAATACATCCTGAGAAGAACGAGTTTGTTAAGAAAGATAGAGGGTATGAAGGATATATATATAAGAAGAGAAATGAATGAGGAGAAAAGAAACAAGGTGAAAGAGTTAAAAGAGGAGGCCAAGACAAAAAACGAAGAGAGAACACAGGAACAGGCAGAAAGATATATATGGAGAGTGATAGACATGAAAATGAGGAAATGGTGGTTAAAGAATGCGGAGCAAGAAGTAAGACAACAAAGAGAGAACACAAAAGAAATGGGTCCACAATAAATAAAATTAAAGTTATGTATACAAACATAGATGGATTAGTGTCCAGCCTAAGGGAACTAAGAGATTATTTACATGAAAGGAAACCAGAAGTGGCATGCATTACGGAAACAAAACTATCAAGGGAGATTAATGTTGAATTTGAAGAAGAAGGATATAACATATGGAGAAAAGATGGAAAGAATAAGGGAGGGGGAGGAGTGATGATTCTAGTAAGAAAAAACATCTTGATAGAAACAGTGGAATATGGTGAAGGGAGGTCAGAAACATTGAGTGTGGAGATCAAGATCCAAGGACAAGAAAGCAGAAAAATTACTGTTGCATACATGCCTCCAAAGACCAACACTTGGGTGACTGATGATTATAAGCACATGCAAAGCGAGTTCATAAAAAGTATAGATGACATGCTAAAGATAAGAAACAAGGTGTTACTAGTAGGAGATTTTAATAGCAAAGAGATAAACTGGGGGGAGATGGAGGTGACAGGGATTGCCAGTACATGGAGTGAAGAATTTTTACAGACTATGATGGTAAACACGATGGATCAATGGGTGAAAGAAAATACTAGGTACAGAGGGGAAGATGAACCATCGCTACTAGACTTGGTTTTTACAAAAAAGCCAGAAAATGAACCAAGTATAGAATATTTGTGTCCAGTGGGAAAAAGTGATCATGTGAAGATGGAGATAAAGATCAAAGAAGAAGTGCCAAAATTCAATGAGGAATATAAAAATGAGAGAAAAAATTATGCTAAGGCAGACTTTACAGGGTTAAAGAAATTCTATGGAGAGCTTGATTGGAATAATTTATTAAGAGGTATGGAGGTGCAGAAAAAATATGAAGTGTTTTTAAGCAAGTTTAGAGAAGGTGTTGAAAGATATGTGCCAAGATATAAGGTAAAAGAAAATAAGAAAGTGTGGTTTAATGCAAAGTGTGCAGAGGCAAAAAAGAAAAAGGAGAGGGCATGGAAAAAAATGAGGAAACAATGGAATGAGATAAATAGAGAAGAATACAGGACAGCTAGAAATGATTATGTTAAAATAAGAAGAGAAGAAGAAAGAAATTTTGAAAGAGATGTAGTTGGAAAGTGTAAAGAAGAACCCAAACTTTTCTATAGATATGTAAATGGAAAAATAAAGCATAGAGATACTATTACAAAGCTGAAGGAAAATGGAGAAATTTATGAAACCACACAAGAGATGGTTGAGATACTGAATAAAAGCTTTAAGTCTGTATTTACAAGAAAAACTGTCTTTGCATCACTGGGAGATGAGGAACAACAGAAAGGAATAGCAAACATACAAGTGGAAAGAAAAGAAATTAAAAGACTACTGGAAGAGCTAGATACTAGGAAGGCGATGGGGCCAGACGAAGTAAATGGATGGATATTGAAAGAATGTAGAGAGGAATTGGAAGAACCAATATGGGAGATAATTAACAGTTCTTTAAAGGAAGGAAAAGTACCAAAGGAATGGAAGAGAGCAAATATAGTACCGTTATACAAAGGAGGTAATAAAATGGAACCACTGAATTACAGACCAGTCTCACTCACGAGTATTGTAAGTAAACTCTGTGAAATAGTCATTAAAAACAGATGGGTGCAATATCTTGAACAAGAAAATATAATAACAGAAAAACAATTCGGTTTCAGGAAAGAGAGATCTTGCGTAACAAACTTACTGAGCTTTTATACAAGAGTAATAGATAAACTACAAGAGAGAGATGGCTGGGTTGATGCTGTCTATTTAGATCTGAAAAAAGCTTTTGATACAGTTCCACATAAAAGACTCGTATGGAAACTGGAACATCGAGGAGGGCTAAAAGGAAAAATACTTAAGTGGATGAAGGATTATCTCCAAGGTAGGGAAATGAGTACAGTTATCAGAGATAATAAATCAAGTTGGTGCGAAGTAACAAGCGGAGTACCACAAGGGTCTGTGTTGGCACCTATAATGTTTCAGGTCTATATAAATGATATGACGGTGGGTTTAAATAGCTACATTAATATGTTTGCAGATGATGCAAAATTGATGAAAGTAATAAAGAACCAAGAGGATTGTGAGGAACTACAGAGGGATATTGATAGAATTTATGAATGGAGTAAACGATGGAAATTAGAATTCAATATAAAGAAGTGCCATGTAATGGAGATGGGAAGAAGTAAAAGGAGACCTTCATGGGAGTATAAGATGGGAGGTATCACAATACCAAAGAGCAAAGAAGAAAAAGACTTGGGAGTAATAATTCAAGACACGCTTTCACCAGAAAAACACATCAATGGAATATTTGGCTCTACATATAATTTGCTAGCAAATATCAGGGTGGCATTTAATTACCTAGACAAAGAAATGATGAAGAAAATCATAACACACATGATACGTCCCAAACTGGAATACGCAGCAGTGGTATGGTCTCCACACAAAAAGAAAGATATAAGGAAACTGGAAAGAATACAAAGAACAGCTACGAAAATGATACCTGAATTGGAAGACCTAAGTTACGAGGAAAGACTGGAAGAAATTGGATTACCAACACTGCAAGAAAGAAGGGAAAGAGGAGACCTGATAACAATGTTCAAATTAGTAAATGGCATGGAGAAGATAGACAGAGATGACCTAGTTGTAAAAGTGGAGGAAGGAGATAGACGTACAAGGGGACATATGAAGAAATTAAAGAAGAGTCATTGTTTGGGAGATATTAAGAAATACAGCTTTCCGCATCGAACGGTTGAAATATGGAATAACTTAAAAGAAGAGGTAGTTGCGGCAAAGAGTGTGCACGTTTAAAGAGAAATTGGGCAAATTCGGGTATGGAGACAGGACTAATTGAGCTTTGGCTTGGACCCTGTATTATACAACTAGGTAAATACAACTAGGTAAACTAGGTAAATACACACACAGAAAGTGAGAGAGGGAGGGAGGGAGGGAGGGAGGGAGGGGGGAGAGGGAGGGAGGGCAGGGGGAGAGAGAGGGAGGGAGGGAGGGAGGGAGGGAGGGAGAGAGAGAGAGAGAGAGAGAGAGAGAGAGAGAGAGAGAGAGAGAGAGAGAGAGAGAGAGAGAGAGAGAGAGAGAGAGAGAGAGAGAGAGAGAGAGAGAGAGAGAGAGAGAGAGAGAGAGAGAGAGAGAGAGAGAGAACTGATTGAGAATGAAAATGGATGGAAGGAGCACAAATGTGAAGAAAACAGATGGAGCAAAAATGAAAAGGAGTAGATGACAGGAAAAGAGAATACTTACTTCTCAATACATCCCCTCTCCCTCTAATTCTTCACTCCCTCCTCACTGTTGCTGGTTATATTTATTCTTTCTACTTTCTCCCCGTCCTCCCATCCTCTTCCAGTTGCATCCTGCCCACTGTTTCAGAAGGACGCAGTTTTTTCCACTCCGCTTGTTTACATACATGAGTGGCTGCCCTCTAAAGCAGAAATCTAAAGTGGTTTTGAGTGATCATGCCTACTCAGTGGCTACTGAGGGAGGTCTAGGCTTGATTTGCCAACCACAAATAGCAGGCCTTGATAGTTTAGATGACAAGAGCATGCAACCCTGCCCAAGCCTCTTAACAAAGAGTGGTCGGCATGTGCTTGTCCCAGCAGGACAAAGCCACCGAGGATCTTCTCATGGTGGAAGACAGCTTAGCTTCCCTGGAAGACATGGACATTGCTGAGGACCCTCGTCCCGCACCATCTACCCAGGGTAGTCAACAGAATACTGCCACTACCGACCAGCCTTCTCTTAGATGCACCTCTGCTCCTGCCCCAGACTCCAGACAAAGACACTGCCTGCTGTTCCCCCCTGGCCATGGAAAGACCACCAGTGAATTGTTCAGCTGGTTTGCAGCCTTGCTCAAACAACACCCAGACCTGTAACCACTCTACCAGGAGGGAAGGAACCAGCCTACATCACGGTGAGCTCTGAATCCTCCTTTTATACCACCCTGGTGAGTGAAGGCTTCATAGGCATTGTTATGGAGTGCCCTGGTGAGGAGGGCACTCATGTGGTCATCATACATGGTGTGTTGACCCATATTAATGTTAACCTTATTGAGGTACCATCTGGCTTTCATGGGCTCAAGAGGAGGATGGTGGGGCAGAAGCCAAGGCCTCAACTGTTGGGCATGGTGACGGGGAAGGTGCCCAGTGAAGTGCATCTCCTGGGCCTTGGACGTTGGCATGCGGAGCAGTACACGCGAGAGCTGGACCCATGTCACCACTGCAGTCGCTGGGGCCACAAGGAGTGGCGTTGCCAGTCTGCTCCTCAGTGTAGGTACTGTGCTGGTTCCCACAAGTCAGTGCAGTGCCTGGACAAGATCAAGGAGGGCACCAAAATCCCTCCTCACTGCTGCAACTGTGGGGGTGATCACAACACCCACTCCACCCTCTGCACTGTCAGGCCTTCACCCCACAGGAAGCCTGCCACTGATGAAGTGACTGGGTCCAGACTCATGTTCCGCCAGGCTCCACCTCCTCAGACCAACACTTGGACAAATAGGCATTCATTCCTGTCTGCTGCCCCTCACCTGCCCAAGCCTCCCTGCTCTATCACTGGCACTTCCGCTGCACCTGCTGTGTTCCTGCTGCTGCCACAGCACATTGCTACAGTGCCCTCTGCATCTTCCACAACAGTGCTCCAGCTTGGAGGCACTCAGGAGCTGCCTGCCACTAACTCCACCCAGCACCTCATGGCAGTGGTGAACGCGCTAGCTGCTAAAGTGGACAATCACTCCGAAACAGTCTTAGCCCTCAGTAATCAGTTTGCCACTTTTAAGAAGCAGCAGCAACAAACAGTGCCTGGTGGGACGCCCCTGTGGCCCCCACCCCGTGTCCAGTCAGTGACGCTAGGTAGGACCAGGGAGACAGTAGCATGTGCCTACAGTGTGTGTGTGACCCACCCCAGGCAGAGGACAATACTGCAGGGCAGTGTGCGGGTGCCGCTGCACCCTCTCTGAGGAAGGCTGCCCCCACCAAGCCAGTCACAGGAGCCATGTGACAACCCCGGGGCCCCTCGGGGCTGGCTCCTGCTTCCCCTGTCTCTGTGGACAAGTCACCTGAGGCAGACCATGATGGGGATGCCGCCGGTGAATGAACGTTGGTCACCTGCAGGAAGAAGCACTGCTCCAGCCCCCTTCCAGTCCCAATTGCCAGGCCTGAGCCAGACCAGGGATATGTGATGTCAGCCCTGCAGACTCTGGTGGAGCAGATATCTCGCCTGACACTGGACGTGGACAACCTAAAGACCCAGGTGCAACACCATCACAATAAACGCTAAGACCTTCCACACCTTTCATGTCCTTCTCCATAAGCCTAACATTATTGCCTTACAAGAGGTAGGGCCATGGGTGCCTGAGCTGTGGGGTTATGCCTCCCACATCTTCAGTTGTGGTGACAGCAGTAATCGGGGGATGGCTACTTACATTAGACATGGGATTCCGGTTACTTTCAGGGAAATGGGGGTCACCGAGGGTATTAAAGTGAATATTGAAATATTGAATTTATTACTGTTTGCTTGCACACCTTGTGGTGAGGTAATTTACTTGGTAAATATGTACATTCATGCTGGTGCCTTAAATGTTGCAAATTTTCCTGATTATCTCCTTGAGGAGAGCAGACTGTTATCATGGGTGACCTTAATGCTAGGCATAAGGAATTAGGAAGCCATTTTACCACCAATGCTAATGGTGTGTGCTGGAAGGCTTTCCTTGACACCACAGATACAGCAGTGATCTCTGGGGAACATGCACCCACACATGTACATGGAGGAAGACTTGACTATGTAGCCCTTATCAATATGCCAACATATACTGCCAAAAACCCTTCTTGTCAGGTCTTTGCTAAGTGACCACTTCGCCCTGGAAATGACCTTCCTGGTGCAGTCCACCCCAGCAATGCCCAGGAAGCGCCTGACGGTGCCACCATCTAGGATGGTGGGCCTCGTCATCCATGTGGTGGTGTGGTACTCTGCCGTGAAGGGCTCTTTCACTGACGCAGAGGCACTGTACGATGGACTGCTACACACCATCAAGGGATTCATTGCGACTCCAAGGGTTCTGGTAAGGAGCCATGCTCCATGCTGCTGGACTTATGCTACCAACCCTGTGATCCTGAACTGCCAACAGATGCTTGCTGCCTACCAGAGACGTTGGCAGCTTAACCCAGTAGACATGGAGTCACAGGATGCTATGGTTACTGTGGCTAGACACCTCACAGATCTGAGGCAGCAGGAAAGAAAGAAGAGCTGGGTCTCCTTCCTGGACCAGGTGCGCAGGACCCAGTCACTCCGGGAGGTGTGGCACCACGTCAATAGTGTCCGGGGCAAGCCCAGGCATTAGGTGTGTGACCCTGATCCTGCCGGCAGGGCACGAGAGCTCGTCCTGCAGTGGAAGGAAGCCTCGTTCTTCTCTGGCCTTCATGTGGAACACCAGGAGGTGCTCAACCGGCAAAGACCACAAAGGATGGAGTTGATTTGCCACAGTGTTTCTCTGCCAGATGACACCTGTGTGCCTATCACGCATGAAGAACTTCTCTCAACAGTTAAATTAAGCAAGTCAACAGCTCCTGGCAAGGATGGCATCACCTGTGACATCCTCAATACCTTCCTGGAGGTAAAGGTAGACAACCCTGTCTTAGACCTATTTAACATGTCTCTCACTGCAGGCAAGCTTCCCCACTCCTGGAAAACAGCCATTATCATCCCAATCCCCAAAGGTGATGGCACCTTTTGCCCCATTTCTCTCACCAGCTGTCTGTGTAAGGTGATGGAACAGGTAATATTGAACAGGCTTATATATAAGGTGGCAATGTACATGGCTTCCTAAAAGGTCATTCCACAAGTCATTGTTTTGTTGAGTGCCTTATAAATAAGGATACTATCTGCAGAGCTTTCACTGAACTCAAGGGTGCCTTCAACAGGGCCAACAAAGATGTTATTATGGAGGAACTCATTCTCAAGGGTGTCAAAGGTAGATTATTAGGATGGATCAGGGACTATTTGTACAATAGAACAGCAGAGGTTTGGTTTCAAGGTGCAGTCTCTTCTGAGGAAGTCTTTGAGCTTGGAACACCACAGGGTGGAGTCCTTAGTCCAATGCTTTTCAATGTTTTAATGGACAAAACTACGCATTGTTCCTTCCCGCAGGGCACCCAGATCCTCATCTATGCTGATGACACACTCCTCCAATGCCCCACACCCAGGATTCTCCATTTAGCTCTGTCACAACTAGCACCATTGTGTGTTCAAATGGGACTTGTAATTAATGAATGTAAAACCAAATTTCAAGCCAAAGGGAAGGTTTCACAACCGTCCACTGTAAATAATGTTCCCATCCCTAGAGTTTATACACACAAGTACTTGGGTGTTCAACTGAGTTTCAGGAAGTCACTCCATGCTGTACACTATGTTCGAGACCTCTGTCTGCCATGGCTAGTGCCACTTCGACTGCTAGCAAACAGGGGCCTGGGAGCTGGCATTCCAGTCCTAAGGATGTTCTATGTATCTGTCGTATGGTCCCTCATTGACTACACAGCCCCTATTTTAATACAGTTTAGTGCCACCCAGCTCCGTCCACTGGAGCTTGTTCAGAATGAAGCCATAAGAATAATTTTGGGATGCCCCATGACTGCACAGATTGAGGTCCTCACAGCTGAACTGCACCAGATGAGTATTATGTGCAGGATACAGGAAATTACTTGTCGTACTGTTGGTTGGATCCTGTGCACAGGCTTCGACTCTCTGAAGCACACTGACCACCCCCATGTATCATGATCCTCGGACTACTACAACTCCATACCTCAGGAAGATCTTGGGAGTTCTTACAAGTGTAGGTATAGCCAAGGCCTGTATTAACGTTGTTATGTCACTGCTCCAACCTGTTTGGAACCCTCACCATGTCAGTGTTGATATTCACTCACTGTCTCAGCCCAAGAGGGACTGGCTCCCTTATGTGCTGCAAGACATGTTCATGACTAAATTGTCCAAATACCCCCATGTTCAGGCTATTCATGTTTATTGTGATGGATCAGTCAATGGCAGCAGGTCCGGATATGGGCTGTTTATCCGCGACTACATTTCTGCCAATCACTACACTGACACTGAGGTTTCCAGGTGGCTCCTTGCACACATGTCCTCCACTAGGGCAGAACTGTATGCTGTTCTGAAAGTGCTCCATATAGTGGCACCTCTCCATAAGGATGAATACTTCTTTGTTGACAGTCAGGCTGCACTATATGCTCTCCAATCTGTCTCCTCCATGAACTGTGATCTAGTTAATAAATGTCTTGATCTCATCCATGCTCTAGAAGGTGCTGGTGCCACGGTCCATTTCACCTGGATACCCTCTCATGTGGGTATCCCGCTTAATGAAAAGGCAGACCGCTTTGCTCAATGTGCCCTTCAGGATGACACAGAGGACCCTGGCGCTGAGTACACTCTGGGCTATGTTAAGAGTAGCATTAAGGACTTTGTACACAGTAGCATTAGTGATCAGTTGGAGCTTTGTTGCCATAGGGGCAGTGGCAGTAGTCTTCACTATGTATGTGTCTTCCAGAGCTGTGCTTACACCTATGGGAGACACACTGCATCACATGACAGGGTGGCAATGAGGCTCAGATTAGGCTATAAATACTTTTGGGAAGTCAGTGCTTCTCCTGGTGTATGCTGTGTGCTATGTGCTGCACCAAGGGGACACACTGTGTCATTGTGTCACAGAATGTCCTCTCATTGCTAAATTTAGGCTGCAAGGTCAACATGACTTGTATACCCTCATTGACCATTTCTTAGATTCAGCCACTCTCAGGGATATACTCAAGGAATATCCTATGTTTGCTCCCAGACTGTAGGATATTTATGCAATAAGGTGTGCAATATCTGTATTTATTCATTTACTTATATTCTTGTAATGTATACTATCTATTTTTATATTTTGATACTCTACCCTTAAGTCTTTACCCAGGGGGTGGATGGCTAGGTCCATCCTCTTCCTTTGTTGTATTTCATTATTAATGTAACAATAAATGTATCAATCAATCAATCCCATCCTCTTCCTTCACACTTCCTTGCCCCATGTATTCTCCTTCCCTGGTTATGTCCCTTTTTCCCCTTTTTTCTTTCCTCCCACTTCCTCTTCCATCTTTTCTCAAACCTCCCTCCCTGTCACTTACCCTCTCCTTTATCTGTCAGCGTTGAAGTTCTCTCCCCCCTCACTCATTCTCTGTCATTTTTGCTTCATCCTTTCTCACTCTCATATAATTCCATTTTCATTCTCAATCTCATTCTATTTAGCAATCTTCAGGATTGTTCTTACTTTTAGAGAGAGAGAGAGAGAGAGAGAGAGAGAGAGAGAGAGAGAGAGAGAGAGAGAGAGAGAGAGAGAGAGAGAGAGAGAGAGAGAGAGAGAGAGAGAGAGAGAGAGAGAGAGAAAAAATTGGTGTGGTATGTAATATGCTCTATTGTATCGTACTGAGTAAGCATCTCTCCTCACATTCCTCCCCCCATCTCTCTCTCCCATTTCCTTGCATAATAGTAGCACTTCCTCATACAATTTTGTGTTTTCTGTATTCCATACTGTATGTACTTCTTCAAATACTTTTACTGTACTACCTGTATTACTTGAACATATAAAACAGCAATAATAAAACTATTAAAATCTTAATATAAAACTCTGTAGAACTCATGAAAGCTGTATTCACTAAAATTAATAATATTGTTGTATAAAACTACATTACTTTGTTAAGGCACCGTTTACTAACATCTTAAAATTTTCATATAAAACTTCATATCTTTGTAAACATCCACTTAAACAAATAAAATTCCTACTTAAGGTTACATGTAAGGCACAGTTTAGTAAAATTTTCAAAATCTATACATATGTAATATATATAAAAACTGCATACAATCCAAAAATGGTAACATTTATTAAAATAATTAAACTATTTGTAATAAAATGCACAGGGTTAAACACCATGTTTTTACACATGAAGACTTTATGTCTCCCTTTATACAATGACCTGTGTGCAGTCTTCCCCTCAGCAGTAGTGCCTTCATATGTAGGACAAGACAGTTCCCCTTACAGGTTTATACACTTGCCAACATCCAGTAACCCTCAGGCCCATTAGATCTCACACAATCACATGTACCAAAAGATCCTTTCCTCAAATCATCCATTAAATCAAGGAGGTGGTGTATAATTATATTCTTCTTTATTCAAGTCATTCCCATTAGTCTTCACATACACACATACATACCTGCCCATGTTCCATACTCCTTTGTTAAGTTTCTCTTGAACAACTTGGGCCAGATATGAGTTCTCACACCTATCAAGAGATCCCATGCTGCTGCTGCAGAGATCTTCCCAAGGTAAAGGATGCCCACCAAGGACAGTGCTTCTTCCACTCTCCTGAGTTTTAGCAATACATCTCTCAGGAGCCACCTGGCTGAGTCCACTGCCACTGCCATTTCTGTGGGACTGACAGTCTGGAACAATGAAATAATAAACAATATATTTTTTTTTTCAGGTAAGTCTTCATAACCTACTCTGCTGAATCATTTGTATCTATCTATCTGTTTACCTACATCTAAAGGCTCTTCTTCAGAAATCCACATTAAGGAGATGGCCTTGAGTTTTACAGAACAGGAGCTGATTTGCTATAAAAAAGGAAAAAAAAATGTATAGGTACACCTGTAATCACATCAGATCTAATTAATAAGGATTTATGTTGTGGTTATATTAGCTACAAGTGGTTTTCAATGGCAGGTTGGCCAGACATGTCAATGTTCTAGGGCCAAAAGCTGAAAAAAAAAAAAAAGGTACACCTGTGATCACAGCAGATCCTATTAATAAGGATTTATGTTGTGGTTATATTAGCTACAAGTGGTTCTCAATGGCAGGTTGGCCGGAGACATGTCAATGTTTTAGAGCCAAAGGCTGGAGTTTTTATACCAGCTGTCACCTCATACCATGCCCACTATGAGCAGGATTTTTCCCACCATCAACAACACACCTCATTTATGCCTAGACAACTAAGCAAACTCAAGTGAGGGCATTATAGAGGCACACAAATTCCTAAAACCCTAGACAAGATTACTCCACCACCCAAACATTTCTGAGTGCTCTTCACAATTGGATTTATCCACAATTGAGCTAAAAAAAATCAGGTACCTGGGTCAGTAATCAAGATAGGATGATAAATACATGGTTCAAAATTTGATAAGGATATATATATATATATATATATATATATATATATATATATATATATATATATATATATATATATATATATATATATATATATATATATATATATATATATATATATATATATATATATATATATAAAAGAGAGAGAGAGAGAGAGAGAGAGAGAGAGAGAGAGAGAGAGAGAGAGAGAGAGAGAGAGAGAGAGAGAGAGAGAGAGAGAGAGAGAGAGAGAGAGAGAGAGAGAGAGAGAGAGAGAGAGAGAAGAAAGAATACATAAGACCTCAAATAGAGTGGTAGATTAATTAAATAGACTCCATAATCAGATTGTTAGTGCTGAGTCATTATGGAGCTTTAATAGATCAGACAAATTAATGGCCACATGTAGGTATGAAAGCTTCCTGCAGCTTCCTTTATCTTTATTACGTTCTTATGTTGCCACTCAATGACAAATGCCCAACTGCTTCTAAGAAGGAAATTCAACTTGTATTAATGAATTACTATCACCACTTCCAGAACATAAGCAAAATTTACAAAATTATATCAAAAACATCAATTTAAACTATATTAAGTTACTCTTCATCCAAAAAAATTACCTAACTAGAATCTAATGACATTATAACATTAGTGATAATAGATTCAACAACTGGCATATGACATGAAAATCAGTAATCTCAAATTATGACAAGCAAAGCCTCATGGAAGACTAGTTCAGAATATCACCATGGTTTAACAGAGAAAATAGCATGCAGTATCAACAGATGCCATATTTTTCAATCAAAACAAGAAATTAAAGATTATGATGTGCAGTTAGAAAAGTATATGCATACAATGTGTCAAGGATGTTACCATAGAGGGATAGGTAGTAATCAGACTCTTTGTTGAACATCATGGAAGTTGTGCTTTGTGCACTTAGTCTGAGAGACTTTCCTGTTTTCTGTCTGATGAAATATTGCCAACTACCGCACAGCTCTCTGCTTCCCACTCTGCTGCTTCAGGAGGTGCTGCTGGCTAACATATAACAAATGTAGAAATAACATCCGTGTTTGCATCAACACTACATGATCAGGATGGTACCTGCTGTTGTGCTAGCTGGTGATATTTCAAGAGACAGAGAAAAAGAAAGTCTCCTAAACAAAATGAACAAAGGACAACTTCCATGATGTTTAACAGGAATTTGATTCCTTCCTATCCCTACCTACCTATGGTTACATCCATCTTTATATTTAGATTGTGTTGTATCTAAAATTTTCCCAGTAATGCAGATACTGCAAGTATAGTAAATATGATCCTTGGTTTTAAAAACTTTCCTTCAAGAACAAAGACATAACTAATTTTACCTAATTCTACCTGATATTATCAGGAGTAAGAGAAGAGTTTTTTGTTATCACACCATGTAAAATTAAAATTCTTTTATGGGCCTAAGGTGATTCCTTCCTTGTAGAATAAATATTGTAAGGGAGAATTTTATAAAAAATAAAACCCAATGTAGCATTTTAAAACACTTAAGAGAACTGACCCTCAAGTATATAAAATAAATTTCTAAATTAGTGAAACTAAGTTACTCCAGAACACCGGTTCTTAATCTGTGAGTTGTGACCCCTTCAGGTGTCATTTTTTTTTTTTTTTTGGGGGGGGGGGTCACAAAGGGTTTAGGAGAAAGTAATTTATTTCATGTATTTGAGGTGGCCAGCTGCTAAAAACATCAACCACAACCAGTCCCTCAGTCAGATCATAGCTATGGTGGTGGGACTGGATGTGTTTTGATCCTGCTATTTCCTAGGCACTTTGCATTCCAGTTTCACACAAGGGAACAAGTTAAGTTGTTTCAGAAAATGTTGGATTTTGTTCATAGGGTGTAAGCTTTCCTGCATGTTACACCATATTTACAACTTCTGTAATAAATTCCAAGTGTGTTTATAAGTGGAAAGAGCTTGACAATTTGTAATAAGCTTTTCTGATGGCCATCAACCACATCAACTACAACCAGTCCCTCAGTCAGATCATAGCTATGGTGGTGGGACTGGATGTGTTTTGCTCCTGCTATTTCCTAGGCACTTTGCATTCCAGTTTCACACAACAAGGGAACAAGTTAAGTTGTTTCAGGAAATGTTGGATTTTGTTCATAGGGTGTAAGCTTTCCTGCATGTTACACCATATTTACAACTGTAATAAATTCCAAGTGTGTTTATAAGTGGAAAGAGCTTGACAATTTGTAATAAGCTTTTCTGATGGCCAGTCACATTGGTTGCACTGGTCACTTCACTTATCAGAACAAAGCAGCATTGGAGATTTCCTACAGAATTACTCTAAAAATTGTGCAGACCAAGAAGCCTCACACCAATGGTGAAGGTCTGATAAAAGGTTTATTCACACATATAAGTGGTGTATCAGTGTTGCATCTGCTCAATCTGTCAGTCAGTGAAAAAAAAATCATTACTTTAAATTCAACCCTACATTCTGGAAGTAACAATGGCAATTCTTGGAGAACAGCTGGCACACCAGTTGAAGGAAATTTCCCTTCCAAATGATACACAGTCAAAACTCGGATCTTGGACAAGAGTGAGGATATTTTGTTACAAGTGGTGACTACTGTGAAGAGTAGTCCTGTGTATTCATTTCAACTGGATGAGTCAACAGATGTTGCAACATGTTCCCAACTTCTTGTTTAAGTTCACTACCTTGACAGGGAAATTATGAAGGAGGAGTACTTGTTATGTGAGCCAGTGCCCACAACAACTCATGAAAAAATATTTTCAAAATCCTAGTAACTTTTCTCCTTAAACATGGACTGACTTGGGAAGCACTTGTCAGTCTGTACAGACAGGCTCCTTCCTTGACTGGTTGCAAATCTGGCTTCAAAGCTTTTGTGATGAATGTCACTCCACGTGTCACATTCACTACTTGTGTGATTCAACATTATGCTTTGGCAATGAAGACTCTCCCACCTGGACTTCAAGAAGAGATCACCAATGTTGTGAAGATTATGAACCATATCCAAAGGAGTGCAACAACTTCAAGGATGTTTAAAGTCCTTTGTGAAGAAATGGGTGCTGATTTCTCTGTTCTCTTGCTTCACATGAAGGTATGTTGGCTCTTGCGTGGTAAGGTTCTGAATCCAGCACTACAACTTCAGAGGAAATAATGATGCTGTTTGAACAAGGCCATACCTCAGAAGAGAATCCTCTTTGTGAAGAGATGCAAGATGACTGTTTTGTAACAAAGGTTGCCTACTTGGCTGATTTCTTCTCTGAAGTGACTTCAAAGAATATTTCACTCCAAGGAAGCCTTGCAATGCTGCATGCAGTTTGTGACAATGCAGCAGCATTCAAGTGTAAGATTCAACTTTACCAGAAAAAAACTCAGGACAGATACAATTCTTCTCTCAGATGATAACTATCCTGGATTTTATGGCAGAAGCTGAATACAGTTTCTGAGAGATCTCAGCTCATCTTCCAGCAATGAATAACGTCATCAAAAGTTACTTTCCAGGATCAGATGACCTCTGTGTTATGTGGATCCCCAGACCCTTTTCACTGAAGGATAGTGCCATCAGTGATATTGATGTTGCTGCGAAGGTAGAATTTCTTCAAATTTGTGAAGATATTCAGTTGAAAGCCAATTTTTCTGAACAAGAGCTTTCTACATTTTGGGCAAAAGTGAAGGATGATTGTCCTCTTCTTTCAGTGTGTGCACTGATCATGTTGATCCAGTCTCCCTCAACCTAACACTACGAGGCTGGATTCTCAGCAATGACAGCACTGAAAATGAAGGAACACCAGCTCTCCTATGCTAAACCTCATATCTTTTCCTCACTGAAACACAAGTGTCTGAGGCAACTGACAGTAGCCCCTTTTCCATTCCCTCCTACTTTCTCTACCTTCATTTTCAATCCAAAGCTGGATGTTGCATCTATGTGCACAATGACTTAACCTGCTCTTGTGCCCATGATCATGAATCTTCTGAGTTTTCACCTTCTGACCATGACTACAGAGTCACTCTCAAACTAAATTCATCTGTGCTGTATAGCTCTCACATAACTCCTCCGACTATAAGAAATTCTTTGACTACTTAACTTCAAAATTGGAGCACATTCTGACTCTCTTCCCTTTTGCGGAGATCTCCATTCTGGGAGACTTCAATGTTCACCAGCAGCTTTGGCTTTTCTCTCCCTTCACTGATCATCCTGGTGAACTAGCCTTCAACTCTGCTATCCTCCATGACCTAGAGCAACTGGTGCAACACCCTACTCATATTCCTGATTGTCTTGGAGATATGCCCAACATTCTTGAACTTTTCCTAACCTCTAATCCTTCTGCTTATCTTCTCCGTTGGGCTCCTCAGATCACAGTCTCATATCTGTATCTTGTCCTATCACTCCAATCCCTCCTCATGATCCCCTAAAGATGAGATGCCTCTGGCATTTTGTCTCTGCTAAATGGGGGGACCTGAGGATGTATTATGTTGATTTTCCTTAGAATGACTACTGCTTCTGTGTCAGAGACCCGTCTGTGTGCTAAGCACATAATAGAGGTGATAGTGTCTGGCATGGAGGTGTACATTCCTCACTCTTTCTCTTGACCTAAATCTTCCAAACGTTGATTTAACACAACCTGTTCTCAAGCTATACATGATAAAGAGGTGGCCCACAAAGGGTACCTGAGCCTTCCATCACCTGAATCTCATGTGCTTTATATTTCTGCCCAGAATCATGCCAAATCTTTTCTCCATAGCCAAAAATCCCTTCATTAATAAAAGGTGTCAAAGAAAGAAAGTATTCAAGATCTAACTCCCCTCATGACTTATGCCATCTAGCCAAAAAAAATCTCCAATAACTTTGCTTCTTCACCTTTCCCTCCTTTATTTTAACCTGATGGTACCACTGCCATCTCATCTATTTCTAAAACTGAACTCTTTGCTCAAACCTTTGCTAAAAACTCTACCTTGGATGAGCTTGTTCCTCCTTCTCCACCTCTCATTCTACTCATTAAAATCCTTCACAGTGATGTTTTGCATGCCCTTGCTGGCCAAAACCCTTGGAAGGCTTAAGGAATTGATGAGGTTCCTCCAATTATTCACCAAAACTGTGCCTCCATGTTTGCATCTTGCCTAGTCAAACTCTTCAACTGTCTATCAAAATCTACCTTTCCTTCTTGCTGGAAGTTCACCTATGTGACCGTTCAAACTACAGTAAAATCCCTCTTATCTGGCATCAACGGGACTGCCGACATGCCGGATACTTAAATAGAAGTGAAATTATGTTCACAATCACCAACCTACACTCATGCATCTTACCATAACAAAGATCAGCTGATCGCCATGCCGCGCGTCGCCACCTGCACTGCCACCTCACACTCACCAACACACAGTTGTAGCATTGGGCCTGTAATTGTGACTCCTTCTGATCTTTTCAAGCTGAACCACTCGTATAACACTTTGTCCATCATTTCACCACGATGATACTGCAGTGTGTGACTTTTTCCGCTCCCTTTGGTTTGTCAGTGGCTTTCATGTAATCCCGCAACTTTTTCGTTTGGGATTTAATGTCATAAATAGTTGATGAGCCCACACCATATTCTGCCATTAGTTGCTATCTGCTTTCACCTCTCTCTAATCGTCGACAAACATCTACCTTCTGCTTAAGTGTAAGCACAACACACTTCCTCTTTTCTACAACTTTAGGCATGATGAAGGCGTCAGGCGATAAACAGTGCACACGCGGGACTGAGTCACTGAGTAAACACAGTGCAGTGGGCCGCGGGTGGCGTGGAGCAGTGCGCTCTGGTGGTGAGGGGACAAAGTATGCCTTGCGCGGGAATTTTAATCGATTTTATGAGTACACATTGATTTTTTATTGATTTTAAGGCTAGGGGAAAAATGTGCCGGATACTTGAAGCTGCCGGATACTTGAATGCTGGATGAGAGGGATTTTACTGTACTAACCTACTGCTTTAAATTTCCGCCTATCTAAAGTTTTTGAATCTATCCTCAATAGGAAGATTCTTAAACATCTATCACTTCACAACCTTCTATCTGATCACCAGTATGTGTTCCGTCAAGGCCACTCTACTAATGATCTTCTGCCAGGGGTAGTACTTATGAAAAGTTATAAGACTATGAATCTGTTATAAGCCATCAAAATGGCAAATATTTTTCATAAATATTTCATAAATGGTCTAAATCAGTCATAAGCGCTATGAAATATTCATAAGTTCACTTTGCCACTATTACTGAGTCAGATATCATAAGGCTTAAGAATTGCCCATAAGCCAACATGGCCAAGCAGCAGCAACAAGTCAGTGTGCACCAACCAAGGGAACTTCATGAGAGGACAGACATTCTCATTGAATTCAGTGATGGTGAACTCACTACAAGATATAGATTACTGGTATTGTTTTTTGTCAGACTTGGTCTAGTCAGTGCTTTTGAGACCAACAAAGAACTCTCTCCAGAGATGTTATAAAGCTTCAATATGTGGCAAGACTCACCTAGAGAGCAAATAGGTTTTCTTGTCCTCTTAGGGTGACTGCAGCAGGGCCAGCTGTGTCCATGTTGTTGTTATTGGTGTTGTGGTGATACAAATATGGTGCTTGAGTGGCGACTGCTTGTTATTGCTCACATTTCAGGCTCCCCTCTGAAGGCAGATCTTGTTCTAGGCACTAATTTTCTTTATTTAAGAGATACAGCATAATTATTACATAAAAAACTATGTAATATATATTTTCACCTTTCTCTGTTTACTAATGTATAATTCAATTACATGTTTCTGCTATTTCTACCAGCTAGCGAAGTCAGCCGTAACTACTTCATTCATAGCCATGACAGAGATTACGAAAAACCCATAGTCCTTACAACAGAAAGCTATGAATTTTTCATAGCTATGAGTAGAATTATGAGTACTTCTTATGAGTTTTTATAAGTACCATCCCTGGCTTTTCCTACCAAGTCTTGGTAAATTCTCTTTTAGAGATTTTCATGAAACTTTTGCTGTTGCCTTAGACATATCAAAAGCTTTTGATAGAGTCTGCACAAAGCCTTGACTTCCAAACTACCCTCCTATGGCTTCTGTCCTTCTATCTGTGACTTCATCTCAAGTTTCCTTTCTGACTGTTGTATTGCTGCTGTGGTAGACAGTCACTGTTTTTCTCCTAAATCTATTAACAGTTGTGTTCCTCAGGGTTCTGTTATGTCCTATTATTCACCAATGATCTTCTAAACCAAACTTCTTGTCCTATTCACTCCTACAGTGATGATTCCACCCTGCAGTTTTCCATGTTTTTTCATAGACATCCAAACCTTCAGAAAGTAAACAGTTCATGCAGGAAAGCCACAGAACACCTGACTTCTGATCTTCCTAAAATTTCTGATTGGGGAAGAGCAAACTTAGTATTGTTCAATGCCTCAAACTCAATTTACCTATCTATTAACTCAACACCACCTTCCAGACAACTATCTTCTCTTCTTCAGTGTTTCTCATCTGTCCTCCTTTTCTACACTGAACATCTTCCGTCTATCCTTTACTTATAATCTAAACTGAAAACTTCACATCTCAGCTCCAGTTAAAACAGCTCCTATGAAGTTAGGCATTCTGAGTCATCTCTGCCAGTTTTTCTCAGCCCCACCCCCAGCTGCTATGTACAGAGGCCTTATCCATCCATGTATGGAGTATGCTTCACATGTATTGTGGCATACCACTCGTACCACTATTTTAGATGGTTGGAATCAAAAACTATTCATCCTCTCCTCTGTCTTCAGCCTTTTTCTCATCGCTGCAATGTTGCACCTCTTGCTATCTTCTGCTATTTTCATGCTAACTGCTCTTCTGATCTTGCTAACTCCATGCCTCCCCTCCTCCCAAGGCCTTGCTGCACAAGACTTTCTACCTTCTCTCATCCCTATTCTGTCCACCCCTCTAATGCAAGATGTAACCAGTATTCTCAGTCATTCATCCCTTTCTCTGGTAAACTCTGGAATTCCCTGCCTGCTTCTGTATTTCCTCCTTCCTATGACTTGAACTACTTCAAGAGGGAGGTTTCAAGACACTCATCTTTCAATTTTTTGATGATTTTCTTGACATCTTTTTTGGGAGTGACACCTCAGTGGGATTTTTCCCTCTTCTTTATTTCCCATGGTCAGAGGGGGCTCTGACAGAGGCCCTCTTATGTAAAAATAATAAAAAATAAAAAAATTATATACTCGTATATATATATATATATATATATATATATATATATATATATATATATATATATATATATATATATATATATATATATATATATATATATATATATATATATATATATATATATATATATATATATATATATATATATATATATATATATATATATATATATATATACAGTGCCTGCAGATGAAATTAGGACGGTTATTTTTTCTGTTTTGATCAAAGAAAGATGTATTCAAAAATATTTTGTGCATCTCATCTCTTTTATTTAGTATTTAGACATATTACCATTGTTTCTCAGTACAAATTTAAGTCTCTGGCACAGACTGAACAAGAGTATAAAAATATTCTTTATCTTCTTATCTTATTTTCTTGATGGCTTCTTTCAGCATGGGAACATAGGGTGTACTGGTGGTCAGTAGGCGTCTCTTTATATATGTCTATACATTTTCAACAGGAGTGAGGTCTGCTGAGTTGCCAGGCCAATTCAAGACTAGAATGCCATTTTCAGCAAAGAAATCCATGGCCTTATCCCTGTGGCAAGGGGCTCCATCCTGCATGAAAACTTTAATCTTCAGATCTTGACGAAGTGAATGCAGATTCTCCCTTAACACTTCTATGTAATAGTCTCTCTTCATGCTTGTACTTTTAGGGAGAAAATACAATCCTCCCTGACCACCATAACCACTGAAACATCCCTATAGCATGATGTAGGCCAGATGCTTTATGGTCTTCACTGTGAACTTTGGATCATACCTGTTGAAGTCTTTTGATTGCCATACTGTCTGTCCAACTGACCTGATGACGTGAAAACAGCTTTTGTCAGAAAATACCACATGTTCCCAATCTTTAGCAGTCCAGTCTTTATATCTCCTTACAAATGCTAATCTTTTAGCCTTCATGTTGGCAATCAGCATTGTTTTTTTGTGCTGCATAACGTACTGGGAGTCCAAGGCAATTCTTCAGTAATTCTGAATTGTATAGATAGATATATCATCAGTAATTCATTATTCTCAGTCTTGATTTCCCTGGCAGTGACAAAAGGCCTCACTATTATGATTCTTCACAGAAGGTTGTCTGTGTGTCTGGACGTCTTATGCTTCTTCCCTGACCCCAATTTCCTCTTTATATTTGATTCCCAGTCTCCACCCATACCACATTTTACCATATGGAAACAGTGTTTTTGGATATGCGTAGACATTGTCCTATCTCAGCTAGAGACACCCTCTTCATGGAGTGTGACAATTCTTGTCTTCTCCACCATGGACAAGTGTCTTTTCCCCATGATCAACTGGTTGAGGTAGGTGTACATATTGAAACATTTGAAACCTTTCACAAGAGGGGAGAGAGAATGAAAGAGCCAGCACAACTTCCTGTGTGAAGCTTGCAGCACACCTGACTGGGCCATTACAACAGAGCATGTCACCAAAACTCAGCTATTTCCTTGATCATGGTAAATTCAGCAAATAAAGTTATGGTAAAAACAGCATGCTGTTTTCACTATCATCCTAGTTTCATCTGCGGCCACTGTATAAGTATGTATATATATATATATATATATATATATATATATATATATATATATATATATATATATATATATATATATATATATATATATATATATATATATATATACATATATATATATATATATATGTATATGTATATGTATATGTATATATATATATATATATATATATATATATATATATATATATATATATATATATATATATATATATATATATATATATATATTAGGGTACACAACAACAAACATGGCTTGTTCCACTGTAGCATTTGTTATGGTAAATATACATTATAGCAACTAAAGAACCTATGGGAAAAAAAATTTATTGGTACCAGGGAATTAAGCAATAATACAAATAATTCCACAATTTTTAAACAATACATCAATATGAGCACATTTGTACTATTGAATTTGAAATAAATTAAATCCCTCTCCTTAAGTTGGAGCCTTCTCTCTCTCTCTCTCTCTCTCTCTCTCTCTCTCTCTCTCTCTCTCTCTCTCTCTCTCTCTCTGTGAAAGTAAGAACAATCATATGATTGCTGAATAGAATGAGATTAATTTGGAATGAAAAAGAAATTACATAGACGAGTGAGAAAGAATGAGAAACGATGAAGCAAAAATGACATAAAATCAATGAAGAGGAGGGATGGAGGGAGGAAGAGAGAGAGAGAGAGAGAGAGAGAGAGAGAGAGAGAGAGAGAGAGAGAGAGAGAGAGAGAGAGAGAGAGAGAGAGAGAGAGAGAGAGAGAGAGATCCCTTGTTCCTTATCTCTGACAGATAAGGAGGGGAAGTGATGAGGAGGGAGGTTTGAGACAAGACAAAAGAAGGGAGAGGAAAGGGAAAAAGGTAGGAAGGGACAAGCAGCAGATAGGTGAGCAGCAGCTCTCACAGTTGGTGAGTTAGTCTTGCGAGTCTTAGTTTGTTATTCAGATTAAATTTTTATTAAAATTTCAGTGCTCGCACGAATGGTAAGTTTTGGTTCATTATTCTGGTTAAATATTTACTGGAATTTGAATGTTCACACAAGTGGCAATTTCGTTATGCCAGTTTTGGTTTGTTATTCCGATTAAATGCTTATTAAAATTTCAGTGTGTTATTGCAGTTGTATGTTATAATGACCATGCACTGTCTCATATCCTACTTTTTTTTTATATGTAGGAGGGGCACTGGCCAAGGGCAACAAAAATCCAATAAAAAAATGAGATGCCAGTCTCCAAATGGGGTCCAAAGCAGTAGTAAAAAAAAAAAATGAAGGATAAGTGTCTTGAAACCTCCCTCTTGAAGGAGTTCAAGTAATTGGAAGGTGAATATGAAGAAGCAGGTAGGGAGTTACAGAGTTTACCAGAGAAAAGGACAAATGATTGAGAATACTGGTCAACTCTTGCATTAGAGAGGTTGACAGGAGGGGGTGAGAGAAGAGAAAGAAAAAAATTTTGTGCCGTGAGGCCACGGGAAGAGGGGAGGCATGCAGTTAGCAATATCAGAAGAGCAGTTAGCATGAAAACAAGAGATACAACATTGTGGCAATGAGAAAGAGGCTGAAGACTGTCAGTTAAAGGAGAGGAGTTGATGAGATGAAAAGCTTTTGATTCCATCTTGTCTAAATGAGCTGTATGAATGGAAACCCCCCAGACATCTGAAGCATACTCCATACATGGATGGATGAGGCCCTTGCACAGATTTAGCAGTTCGGGGGTGAGAAAAACTGGCAGAGGCATATCAATGCCTAACTTCATAGAAGCTGTTTTAGCTAGAGATGAGATGTGAAGTTTCCAGTTTAAATTATAAGAAAGGACTGATCAAGGATGTTCAGTGTAGAAGATGAGGATGGTTGAGTGTCATTAAGGAACAGGGGATAATTGTCTAGAAGGTTGTGTTTGGTTGATAGATGGAGGAGTTGAATTTTTGAGGCATTGAACAATACCAAATTTGCTCTACCTTAATCAGAAATTTTAGAGAGATCAGAACTCAGGTGTTCTGTGGCTTCCCTGGGTGAACCGTTTACTTTCTGAAGGGTTGGACATCTACAAAAAGACATGGAAAAATGCAGGTTGATATCAAAGGCATAGGAGTGGATAGGACAAGAAGTTTGGTTTAGAAGATCACTGATAAATAATAGGAAAAAGAGTGGGTGACAGGACAGAACCCTGAGGAACACCACTGTTAATAGATTTAGGAGAAAAACAGTGACCATCTACCACAGAATCAATAGAAAGGTCAGAAAGGAAACCTGAGATGAAGTTACAGAGAGAAAGATAGAAGCCGTAGGCGAGTAGTTTGGAAATCAAAGCTTTGTGCCAGACTCTATCAAAAGCTTTTGATATGTCCAAGGCAACAGCAGATGTTTCACCAAAATCTCTAAAACAGACTGACCAAGACTCAATCAGGAAAGCCAGATGATCACAAGTAGAGCAGCCTTGATGGAACCCATACTGGCGATTAGATAGAAGGTTGTGAAGTGATAGATGTTTAAGAGGATATATTCAAAAACTTCAGACAGGCAGGAAATTAAAGCAGTAGGACAGTAGTCTGAGGGATTAGAACAATCACTCTTTTAAGGAACAGGCTGAATGTAGGTAAATTTCCAGCAAGAAGGAAAGGTAGATGTTGACAAACAGTTGAAAGACTAGGTAAGGTGCAAGCACAGTTTCGGAGAACAATAGGAGGGACCCCATCAGGTCCATGAGCCTTCTGAGGGTTTAGGCCAGCAAGGGCATGGAAAACATCATTATGAAGAATTTTAATAAGTAGCATGAAGTAGTCAGAGGGTAGAGGAGAGGGAGGAACAAGCCCTGAATCATACAAAGTAGAGTTTTTAGCAGAGGGTTGAGTGAAGAGTTCAGCTTTAGAGATAGATATGACAGCAGTGGTGCCATCTGGCTGAAATAAGGGAGGGAAGGAAGAAACAGTTATTGGAGATATTTTGGGCTAAATGCCAGAAATCATGAGGGGAGTTAGATCTTGAAAGATTTTGACACTTTCTATTAATGAAGGAGTTTTTGACAAACTGGAAAACAGACTTGACAAGATTCTGGGCAGAAATATAAAGTGCATGAGATTCTGGTGTTGGAAGGCTCAAGTACCTTTTGTGGGTCATGTATAGCACAAGAACAGGTTGTGTTAAACCAAGGTTCAGAAGGTTAAGGTCGAGAAAAGAGAGAGGAATGCATTCCTCCTTGCCAGACACTACCACCTCTGTTATGTGCTCGGCACACATAGATAGGTCTTTGACATGGAAGCAGTAGTCATTCCAAGGAAAACCAGCAAAAAAAAAAAAAAAAAAAAAAAAATAGCAGAGGCAAAACACGCGAGGCACCTCCACTTAGGAGGATTCTGAGGAGGGACTGGAGCGATAGGGCATGATACAGATATGAGACTGTGATCAGAGAAGCCTAACAGAGAAGGGAGGGTAACAGCATAAGCAGGATTAGAAGATAGGAAAAGGTCAAGAATGTTAGGCATATTTCCAAGATGGTCAGGAATATGAGTAGGGTGTTGCACCAATTGCTCTAGGTCACGGAGGATAGCAAAGTTGAAGGCTAGTTCACCAGGATGATCAGTGAAGGGAAAGGGAAGCCAAAACTGATGGTGAACACTGAAGTCTCCAAGAATGGAAATCTCTGCAAAGGGAAGAGTCAGAATTCACTCCACTTTGAAAGTTAAGAAGTCAAAGAATTTCTTATAGTCAGAGGAATTACATGAGTGGTATACAGCACAGATAAATTTAGTTTGATAGTGACTCTGTAGTTGTAGCCAGATAGTGGAAAACTTAGAAGATTCAAGAGCACGGGCATGCGAGCAGGTTAAGTTGTTGCGCACATAAACACAACATCCAACTTTGGATTAAAAATGAGAATAGAGAAAGTAGGAGGGAACAGAAGAAGAGTTGTTGTCAGTTACCTCAGACACTGTATATATATATATATATATATATATATATATATATATATATATATATATATATATATATATATATATATATATATATATATATATATATATATATATATATATATATATATATATATATATATATATATATATATATATACATATATATATATATATATATATATATATATATATATATATATATATATATATATATATATATATATATATATATATATATATATATATATATATATATATATATATATATATATATATATATATATATATATATATATATATATATATATATATATATATATATATATATATATATATATATATATATATATATATATATATATATATATATATATATATATATATATATATATATATATATATATACACACAAGGAATAAGGAAGAATATGTGATGCAGTTGTACAGGAAAAGTGAAAAGTGTCAAGTCTACTTGTCCAGTACTGAGTGTACTAATCCTGTATTGGTCCTGTAGCAAATCAGGCACCAGTGAATCATTGCTATCTCTACCAAGAAAAAATATTGAAATGTATAAAAAAAGAAAGTAAGGTCTTTTTGTTGATAATAACAACAAATCTAATTATGAAGTTTAATGAGGTTAATTTTCTAATATAAAGTAAGTTACTTTAACATAACATATGTGATTAAACTATTAGTCCTACTTATGATTTTTGTGAAAAACTCTGTTGGGTAATTTATACTAAACTATGATTTCATTTAATATTGGCCAAGTTTAATACAAGAAAATGGCCTCATAAGACTGAAACAAATAATCAATGCTGTCATGTTATTGGCCGAGTTTACCTTGAATGGGATCACGTTTTCTTAGTGTCCCTCGTGTTCTGGTTACCTGCCATTCGGGCATTATCCTTATTATTGGTTATAAGTAGTGTAAGGCTTATTTACCCATTTTATATCATGCAGTATTATTCTCTTCATAATTTAAGTTCTCTATATCTTTGCCTGACCTGTTCATTTCTTGTACTGCACAAGTTAACACAGGATTTATCCAACTGGACCAACCTGTATCAAGATGACCTAAACAAGTGTCCGTCCTAAGGTCCTGTCTGTCCTGTGGTTAAAATTTTATTTATTTTTTTTTTCAATCCTGCTAGTGCCACTAATTCAAATGGCCTATGTAGTTTGGAATTACTCCATGTGTTGTCCTCCACAAGGGTATGAAAGGCAGCAAGGAAGCTGCTGCATCATTTTACCTCTATCATGGTGTCAGACAAGTGTTGAGATTGCAATTTGGGTCTACCCAACTTTTTCTTGCAGTACAGTGAGAAACCCAGTGATTTGTTAATCTTAATTTTGTGAGTATTTCCAAATCATTCTTGATAGTGTGATGTGCTGGTGTAATATAAGATTAGATTATTGTTCATAATGGGAGTTCAGGGCCCCTGGCTAGTTTTGGTCAGGTTAGGTAATGTTAGGTACTGTTAGGTTAGAGTCATTAAGGGCATGTCCTGGGAGCTTTGCTCCACTGGCAAGTTTAGATTATGTTAGGTAATGTTAGGTTAGGTTAGAGTCCTTAATGGGGTGTCTAGAGGGAGGGACAAAACCCCCCTGTTTAGTTTCAGTTAGTGTGGGGCTGGGGGGTGGGAGCAGTATATCCTGTTTGTTAACAATTTTTTTTTTTTCCCCAAAAGTGGCATTTTCTCCTTAGACCTTAGTTTCCCAAATTTGGTCTATTTTGGCTTTCACCACCTTAAACCCCCACTTTCCCACCAGATCCCCAAGCTTGCTACTCCTGGAGAGGGGCAGGAATAGAATACAGGCAGAGCTGCCATAAGCAAGATTTACCATCAATAGAAAATAGCGAAAGTGAGTAATGAATGAAAGTACATATTGAACATATATGGAACGACATAATCCAAGGGGTAATACTGAAATAAAGCTAGCGTTCTTCTCCGAGGTTAATACTTACTGCATCTGCAGTATTATAGTTGCTGAATGTAATGCAGTATGGAATATATTCCACAAACTTACAAATGCTTAAAATAAAAAAAAACTGGATGCCATGACAACAATGGGAAATGGTGCACCCTTGTGTGTGATGGATAGGTGGGCAATGATCTACCCTGGTGTAGGTGTGTTTGTCCATGCGTGTGTAAGTCACATCTGTTGCAAAAGCACGAAATTAGTCATGGTGATTAGTTCTTTTGTTTGAGAATGCAGCTGCTGACCAATTAAAAATACATGATTAATTTTGCCAATCATAGTATATTATTTCATCCTGTGGAAGGAAAAGCAACTCAATTTGAAATATTTGAATTAGTGTGAGGAAGATGTCTGTCAGCAGTGGGTATTGCCTTGATTATTTCCAGTGCATCATGAGATTTTACAAAGATAACAAAAGTAATAACTTCATATTAATTTCTCAGCCTTGCTAGTTAGGATAGGTTAGTTTAGTTGGCTTGTGTTGTTAGTTTAGTTATGTTATGTTAGTTCAGTTAGGTTGTTAGGTTAGGTTAGGATTAGTTAGGTTATGTTAGTTTAGTAAGGTTAGGTTGTTAGTTTAGTTCAGTTAGATTAGTTTAGTTAGGGTAAGTTAGTTTGGCTAGATTTAGTTAGTTTTGTTAGGTTGAGTTTGGTGGTGGTGGTGACAGCCAGCTGGCTGCCACAGCCAAGCTGCAGGCAGTCCTCTTTGAGGGAACATTGTGAGTGAGTGTTACTGTTGTTACTTATTTGTGAGGATGAAACTATTTTTTTGTTTTTTGTTAATCTGGATATCATGTTCGTGTTACCTAAAAGCACGAAACTCACGTCATGGAGAAGGGTTCGGTGACCTTGCCGTAAATGTAAAAAAAAGTGGGGGGCATGTGTCTAGTATGGCTGTAAAAGCACTTGCGAGTGTGGAGAAATTCAATATTTTCTAAGTCCAGCAAGCTCTGCACCAGTCAAGAGTAAACATTGAAATGATTTTTTTTGTTTATACATATATATATATATATATATATATATATATATATATATATATATATATATATATATATATATATATATATATATATATTTTCTTTTGTTTATAGCCCCACTGGTTAGGTTAGGTTATGCTAGGTTAGATTAACTTCCAAGCAAGAGGGATCTAGGGGCTAGGATGGGTTAAGGAAATCTGAAATATTTAGGTAAATTTCTTTAGATTTTTAAATGCCCTTATTTCACTTATTTTTCATCCCCTCCCCCAAAAGCCCCAATTCCCCACAGGCTTGTTTGAGGGGTTGGGGGGGGTTGGGGTGGAATGGGACATATCAAAAAATACTTTTTTTCTTTTTTTCAGCTAGATTTCGGTCAGTTTTGTCTTAATCTGCTTTTCGGTTTTGCCACAAAATATTAGTTTCTGATAAGGAGTCGGAAGGTGAGGGGTAAAAAATAAAAACTAATTATTTGCAGGAAAAACAACACGCAGATTCATTCAAAACAAGCCCAAAATTATCTCCACCTTCCCCCCCCCCAAAAAAAAGTTTCGTCTGAAAAAAAGTAGGCTAGCTTTATCTAAATATTCCCCAAACCAAATTAACTGCATCCTGTAAATATTAAATTATTTAATAAATTGAAGAAAAAAGAAAAGAAAAAGAAGGACGAGCAAAAAATATAAAATTATTAGTAATATTTTTGTTGATTGCAAACTAGTTACCACATTTACCAAGGTTGCAAATAAACCCAAGCCTTCACTGCTCACGATAACCTTGTATTATACGCCAACCCTTTCAAGTCTGACCACCCTAACAGATAAACTATATTATCTGTCTGTTTATTACACTGGCTAAGTCGATCCAACTTTCCACCCCACACACTTATGTGCACTCTCACTCCTTGGCCATGACACACCTTATCTACCACTTGACTGTCACCCCTTTAACTCCGCTAATAAGACACAGGCTGTCCAATGATTATCACAAATCAAAAGCAGTATTTGTCCATTATAAATCAATCCTACCGCTTCGCCGGTGTCACCTCCACTTTGTCTAATGTTGACGTCGCTTAGGCTGCGTTTACACCAAGCGAATCGAATCGATTAAATTCATGGAGAATCATTTGACTCGAGTCATTTTGAATCGGTATAGTTCCAACCGACTGAATCTGATTAACACATCATTCAGTACCAAGGCAGCCTTCGAGGAGTATGGACGTCTTTGCTGTTGTAGAAATAGCATTGTTGCTGTGGCTGAGAAAGCGTAGACGGAGGCGGAGGCAACGAATATGGGTGCATCCAATAAATTCTAGAAGACCTGAATTTGGGAGCTTTGGACATTTGTTCCAAGATTTGGTCAATAATCCGGAGAAGTTTTATGACTTCTTTAGGAACAATTTAAGATGTTGGTTGAGTTGATGGGACCCTCCATCAAGAAGCAGAATACCAATAATTGGTATTTTAAAATAATACACTTACCTTAGGAAAATGGCCAGTCTTTCTTCAGGTCGAATTGCAAGACGGTAATTATTACCGTCTTGCAATTCGACCTGAAGAAAGACTGGCCATTTTCCTAAGGTAAGTGTATTATTTAAAATAATTCCACTAATAGATTGATCGAGTGTTTAAGGTAGCTGTAAATTATATAAAAAATATAGACATGCTTTATGTCTGGTTATGGATACAATATTGCTACAGAAATGGATGCAAAGGTAGGTTTAAGGCAAGGCGCACATTGAGACGCAGGGCAGCAGTGACAGAGCAGGGCAGACGCAGGGCAGGGCAGGGCAGGGCAGCACAGGCGTGGTGCGCACATTGAGAAGCAGGCTGTCGTCCTGTGCGGTAGTGTTGATCATGGCTGTTGCCAAAAATTACTTTGGAAACCTTAGTTCCGATTCCGACTCAGAAAACGAGTTCGAGAAAGTAATGTTATTATATGACATTTGTAGAGCAAAGAGGTCAGTGTGGAGGAGTGAATACATGGAGAAGAGGAAAACACATGGAGAATTTGCTTTAACTTCTGAGCTGTCTGATGCAAGATACAAGAACTATTTCAGATTAAGCCGAGATCAATTTGAAGATATACACACAATGATACACAGTGACATATCCTCTGAAGGATGCAACGCCCAGAAACCAATCGGGAGTAGAGAAAAACTGGCTGTGTTTTTAAGGTGAGTTTATTTTTCTGCAAATCCTTTTTTGAAGAATATAGGAACTGAGGCAAAAATTTTGTAAATAAACATTTTCGCTTGTCTATTCATACATTATAATGTTTCAATAAAGAATTGTAAAAGAAAAATAATAGGGACTGAGGCAGAAATCCTCTAAATAAACATTTTCGCTTTACTGCTCATACGTAATAATGTTTCCATAATTAGCCTACGTAATAAAGAGTTGTAAAAATAAAAATAATAGGAAAAATAATTTTAATTTCATACTCAGAGAGAGAGAGAGAGAGAGAGAGAGAGAAAGTACATTCATCACCAATAAACAACGTAATCACACATGGCTTTCAGAGCATAAAATAATTTGATGTGAAATCATGGGATGCATCCTGATGCTCTTGTGAACACATGGGGTGAGATTGTGATGTATCAGCAGATGGATCAGTAGGTGTAGTACATACAAGAGGAGTAGAACCATACGAGGAGTGAGAGGAGTGACCTTGGGAATGAGGAGACATGCCTAACAAAGTCTCTTCAGCGTCCGAAACTATACGGAATACTTCCCGCTTGATCATGTGCTGTGATGCTGTTGTTGCGTACATAGCCATGAAAAACTGATATAGGGGATCTCTTTCCTCCTGTCCTAGTTTGTCTTCCAGGTTTTTCCTTTCAAGTGCTCTGTGTTTGGCTCTCTCTTCATGATTTGCAGTGGATTGTTTCAGTAGAGAATTAATATCTGCTTTCATTTTACGATTGTCTACAATCTTTTTCATCTTTATTGTTCTCGAATGAGCTGAAGGGTCCACAATACTCTCACTATTATCATCGCGATCATCATCATCATGAACGTCGTCATGGGGCACATTTTCATGTAAATCAGTGGTGGGTTCTGTACTCCTTTCTTCGTCGGAACTAATATCACCTTCAACAGTCCGTTGAGTGTCATTGTCAGTCCCAGTTACATTTGAGCTTGCCTCTCTGTTGGCCATGTATGGAACCAGAAATTCCATTTGCTGCTGATATTTCCATGGCTTAATCACAACAGCACGTGATCTACTCGTACCCTTTAATTTCTTTTGCCTCCTGAGGGCGTCACGATGACAATTACGTATTTTCAGTCATGCTTCCTTTGCAGCAGCCCCTGTACAAAATAGAACACAATTAACACTATAAGAGAGAGAGAGAGAGAGAGAGAGAGAGAGAGAGAGAGAGAGAGAGAGAGAGAGAGAGAGAGAGAGAGAGAGAGAGAGAGAACAGGGTAAAACTATAGTCGAGCTTAATATCTTTTCAGATATCTGGCTACTGGAGATTCCTATAAAAGCATTGGCTATAGCTACAGAATGGTGGATCGGACCGTGTCAAATATAGTCAGTCAAGTAGCAACTGCTGTGTGGAACAACATGCAACCTATTTACCAGAACCCACAATGGAAACATGGGAGAAAGTGGCATGTGATTTTGAAAAAAAGTGGCACTTGCCACATTGTGTGGAGCAATTGATGGAAAACATATATGCATCCGAAAACCATCAAACAGTGGGTCATCCTTCTTTAATTATAAGGAGACATTTTCAATTGTGTTGATGGCCACTGTTGACTCATCATATAGATTCACTACAATAGACGTGGGGTCCATGGGCCGTTTTAGTGACGGACATGTTTTTAGCAACTCTGCACTGGGAAAGAAAATTGTAAGCAAATCTTTGAATATACCTAAACCAAAACCCATTGAAGGTGTACAAGGAGAATTGGTCCATGGGCCATTTTAGTGACGGACATGTTTTTAGCAACTCTGCACTGGGAAAGAAAATTGTAAGCAAATCTTTGAATATACCTAAACCAAAACCCATTGAAGGTGTACAAGGAGAATTGCCATATATGTTTGTTGGAGATGCTGCATTTCCACTGCTAGATAATTTATTGCGTCCATATCCTAAATCAAAGACAAAGGATAATGTTGAAAATAAAGTATTTAATTACAGACTGTCACGAGCAAGGCAAACAGTTGAGTGTGCCTTTGGTATATTGGCTTCTCGATTCAGGGTATGCATGCGGCCATTTACTATAAAGGTAGAAACAGTTGATAACGTGGTAAAGGCAGCTTGTGTTCTTCACAATTACTTGGGAACACATATGTCAACAGATGCGCATGAGGAACTCGAAACATTGCCCGATAATCAACTGATTGCATTAAACACAAATGTATCTAGATGTACTGTCTGCATTTCAAGTGAGAGAGCAGTTCAAACTCTATTTCAATTCAGCAACAGGAAGTCTGCCTTGGCAAACAGTGTTCGTCGAGGAAAATATTAAAAGACGAGAGGAAGAAATAACTGGAAAAAGGTAATGCTAATGATGTGAACAAAAAAAAAAAAAAAAAAAAACATAGTGAGAACATACAGTAAGCATGGTAATATTTTTTTTTTATAAATTTTGTTGTGTGATAAAATCTGCATCAGATATTAGTTTTCATTGAAAAAAACCCGATAATTACTAATTACAATAAATGTACACCTCAAGAGTGATTTTCATAATAACACTGCCAATATATATATATATATATATATATATATATATATATATATATATATATATATATATATATATATATATATATATATATATATATATATATATATATATATATATATATATATATATATATATATATATATATATATATATATAATCTCATACTCACCATCTTTTAATTGTAGACTCAATGCAATGTCAGCCCATAACTCGTCCTTATAAGTTCCTCTCATATAATCAGGATGACTAGTGTCATACAGCACTCTTTGATGGCGAACAGCCTCTATGAGTTGCTCCGTGGACGACATTGTGAGTACTAAAGAGTGAGTTGCTATCAAGCTGCGCCGCACGTGGCACAGGAAACTGCGTTCGAATGACTGCGTCGCGCAGGCCGACACAGGTCTGCATCTGTGCAGGTCTGCATCTGTGCTGTGCTGTCCTGCGTGTCAATATGCGTGCTTAGGTTTAAACCAGTGAGATGCAGTTTTCTGCCCTGCTCTGTGCTGTGTCGCCTGTGTTGCCTGCGTCTCAATGTGCGCCCGGCCTTACAGTTTATATTTACCTCTTAGGCTTCTGTTACAGTAGAAATTACATGTATTGCGCTGATCTATAGAGGGAATTGCTGTACTAGGCAATATTATTCTGCATATTAAAAAAAAATGACAACAGAAAGCATTATGGATATGGTTATATATTTTTATTTGGTAACTGTAGGGTGTATTGTCTACTTTTTAAATGTGTGACATAACTGTTATGTCCTCCAACTTAAAAAAAAACTTATGTCCTCCAACTTAAAAAAAAAAAACTTATGTCCTCCAACTTAAAAAAAAAACTTGTCCTCCAACTTAAAAAAAAAAAAAAAAAACTTATGTACTCCAACTTAACCCTATAAGGACCATTGGTACAATTATGAACCACTTCAAAAGCGTGCTTTTCCTTGGATGAAATTCCCTTGTAGAGGCGTGTCCGTCCGGTGGTACATTTTTGCACCATATCAGAAAACATCACTCACACGATATGTGGAAAAAAAGCTCTTGTTTCTGTGTAACAGCAGTTGACTCGTGACCACCAGAGGGGGAGGACGTAGTGACTGATCCTCCGTTTTCAATGATTTTTTTGGACGACTCATAGGTAAGCCAGGTCACTACAAAAATTATGATATATCCCATATATTCAGTAGAATGTGTTTATAATGTTGGCCTGACTTTGGATTATATTACTGTAATGTAAAAAGGCGTTTTTAAATGGTTCAAAAATGTACTAGTGGGTCATTCTGTTTCCTCAGATATGGACACGTCACAGTTCTATGGAGGCAGGTTTAAAGTTCATTGTGACACAAAGCAATTTGTATGCAACACAACAAAATGTAAACAAGCCTCTGAAGCTGGATAAAGATGAGTTGGAACAATTTCTAGGGACTGTCTTTCTTATGTCCTTGTTCAAAATATCTAACACTAGGCTTTATTGGAGTGGGGTGCTGGAATTCGATTCCGTATCCAAAGTTTTCAGAAGGCGATGGGAAGAAATAAAAAGCTCTCTACATTTCAATGACAACACTCAGGCACCTGACAGGACTGGTCCCAATGCTGACAGGCTTTTCAAGGTTCGCCCACTACTTGACCATTTGCAATCAAAATTTCGCAGCATCCCAATGCAACAAATGTGCTGCATTGATGAAATGATTGTTCCCTTCAAAGGAAATTCTTACCTAAAGCAGTACATCCCATCCAAACCACACAAATGGGGTTTCAAGGTATTTGCTTTGTGTGATACCTCTGGGATCTTGAATGACTTCCATGTTTATGATGGGCCCCTAAAGCCAGTCCAAGGTGAACCGGATCTGGGTCCATCATCCAATATAGTTCTGCAGTTGGCGCGCACAATCCCAGTAAATGCAAACCATTTGTTATACCATGACAATTGGTTCACATCTCCTAAACTAATGGCTCATTTAGCAACGAAGCAGATCTACTCTCTGGGTACTGTGAGACAAAACAGACTGAAAGGGATAGGAAATGTTCTGCCTACAGATAAGGAAATGTTGAAAAAGCAAAGGGGGTCTCATGTAGAGGTAAGCACAACTTATGATGGAGTAGAGTTACGTGCAATGAAATGGGTAGACAATCGTTGTGTGACTCTCCTCACAAGCTTTTCATCTGCTCAACCTTTGGGAACATGTAAGAGGTATGACAAGAAAAGGAAGGAGATTGTTGAAATTCCTTGCCCCAAAATAGTCAAAACCTATAATGAGGAAATGGGAGGGGTTGATCTTCTGGATTCGTTGATTGCCTTATATAGAATCCACATAAGGTCTCACAAGTACTACCATAAACTTGTTTTCCACTTTCTTGATGTCACAATAGTAAATTCATGGCTTCTCTACAGGAGGGATGCTAGTGCAATAGGGGTGTCAAAAAAATCGCAACTTCAGTTGCAGGCATTCAAGTTGAAGGTGGCATATTCTCTCCTACGCCAAAACAAAGACCCCCTGAAAAGACCCGGTGTGGGAAGACCACGCTCCAGCAGTCTTGAGACAGAGCACGAGGAAAAAAAAAAGAGAGGTCATGCAACAAAACCAATTCCAAGTGTTGACATCACAAAAGATGGAATTGGCCACTGGCCCAAGATTGTTGAGACGAAGGAAAGACCTCGTTGCAAGCTACCAAATTGTAAAGGAAGGCCAAACACATACTGCTGCAAATGCAATGTTGCACTTTGCCTAAATAAAGAAAGAAATTGCTTCATTGAGTTTCACACAAAATAGGTACTTTCTGTAAAGAAAAACACAATCAAAACATCAATTCTAAATGGCTGTGTATTGTATACTGTATCGTCTATTGATTACAAGTTATCTGTAGGAAAGTTTTGTTATTTTATAAGGATTATAGAGGCACAACAATGTAAAAATTCATTTCTGAAATAAATTGGTTTTCCAAGGTCAAAATGACCAATGGTCCATTTTTGAACCAATACATTAATATATTATAGAAATGTGTTTTGTAGAAACTTAAGGTTTACTTTCAATAAAGTTCGATACAATCAATTGATTTTACTCATTATCAAATTTTTCCTACACGTAGATATAAATTTGGTCCTTAAAGGGTTAAAAGATACCTTTCACAGATAAGTGAACTCAGAAGAAGTACTATCACTAGCATACGGTGATGGTGTAGTATGAGATGGATGTTGGTGTTGGCCAGTCCAGTAACCGTAGCTAGAGTTTTGGTCCTTGGCGAGTTTTCTACGAAAGGCCTGATGTATTTCTATTTTAATGTCAATACTGTCGATAGGTGACAATTGTTTCATAAGAGGGAGAAGACTTAACAGGAACTGGCGGTCTGGGTCAGATTCATTTTCATTTTTACAAAATGCTTGTTCTCGCAACTTTTGCAACTCCCCCACGATTTGCCCATCTACATCACTTGGAAGCTCGCAGCGACGTCTTTTGTTGGCATTATGCTTCTTTGCTGTAGATGATGGCTGCTTGATAACAGGTGTAGACGTACTCGTACTTCCCCCTTCACAGACGTCAACATTGGTTGCTGTTTGTACAGAACGCACACTGTCAGATGCATCCGTGATATTAGTAGTTGATGAAGTATCATCAGGTGCAGCATCATCCATATCAAATTCAGAATTTATGTCCTCATTTGGGGGTGTTGGTACATTACATGATGTGGCTCGTGGTGTCACATAGGGTATGAGGAATTCCATAGCATCGTAGAATACCCATTTCTTGGCTTTGATGCTAGCTGATCCAGATGTATGAGTAGTAAATTTCCTCTTTTCTCTCATAAAGTTGCTCCTTAATTGATGCCATTTTTCCTTGCAATCGGATTCTGTGGAAAAAATAATAATGGTGATTAGAAGGATGGTCATAATAGTAGTTATTATTACTTTAATGACAACAGCAGTGATGAAAAATAACATGGAAACAGAAGGCCTATTCATAGAGGGTTTCTCTCTTTCTCTATTCCAGACATGTTGCTACCGGAGTCTTTTGCTTCCCTTGGGTTCCAGTTCCGCATTGGGAAGACTACAGTGCATAACATTGTCAAGGAAACAAGTAATGCCGTATGGGAGGTATTACAACCACAGTATATGCCAGTACCTGATCATCAACAGTGGAAAGAGATAGCAAGAGCATTTTTCGATAAATGCAATGTTCCAAACTGTATCGGAAGTGTGGATGGCAAGCATTGTCGCCTGAAATGCCCACCTAATGCAGGCTCACTTTTCCATAATTATAAACAGTATCACTCTATTGTATTAATGGCTATTGCTGATGCCAAGTGTTGTTTTACTCTGATTGATGTTGGGGCATATGGGCGAAACAGTGACAGTGCAGTCTTTAGTAACTAATATGGGTAGGTCATTTCTCTCTGGTCATTTAGATATCCCACGGCCTAGTGAAATACCTACTACTGATATCAAAATACCATTCTATCTCATAAGAGATGAAGCTTTCCCTTTAAAGCCCAATATAATGAGGCCATATCCTCGAAAGGACCTAAATTACTCTAGAAAGGTATTCAACTATAGGATGAGTAGAGCTAGGAGAACTGTAGAATGTGTTTTCGGAATGCTAACTCAGAAATTTGGTGTACTGAAAACATCAATGGAAACAAGCACTGAGGTATCTGAAGCAATAGTTAAAAGTATCTGTGTGCTTCATAATTTCATTCACCATGAAGACAGCATGAACTTTCGTAGTGATAATGATGATGTAATTGATGACCACCATCAAAACATGAGGAGCCTGTCACCAACAAGAAGTACAAGGCCTACAGCTGAAGCTTTGTCCATTCGCGACACTCTGAGAGAATACTTTGTCTCACCAGGTGGAGCTGTCGAATGGCAGGACAGAAACATCCACTGATGTATATATTCGCTGCAGAAGAGATGGCCACACCAGTTTTTACCATATCACATCTACTCTTTAGTTAGGTTTAACGTATTGTATACGGAGGATAATATTAAAATAATTATAGGCAGCTATGTTATTCCTACTATTCTGTCATATTACCATTTACTTTTAGAAGAACATTATGTGAACATTAGTGAACGAAATCAGAGACAACTGTTAATAATAGGAACTGTAGCCTACACCCCACCCTCTACTCTGCCTGGTGCCTGGCTGGCTGGCAGTTACGTTATATCACATTTGAAAAGTAGACAATATGCCTTACAGTTGCGAAATAAAAGTATCCAACCATATTCACAATGCTTTGTTGTTGTTTTTAATAGGCAAAATAATATTTCCTAGTACAGCAATCCCTTCTATAGTTGAGTGCAGTACATGTAATTTCTACTGTAATAGCAGCTATAATAGTTCAATAAAAACTGTTAAACTTTGCATTTCATTTCTGTAGCAATATCAGTCCATAATGCAGCAATTACATCACGATTACGGTGCATAGGATCACTAGGAACATAAATAGCACGTCGTTCTTGCACTAAACTGATGAGTTCCACATGCATGATACTTCCTGCTCGGCTGACTCGCCTTGACTGATGAAAAAATGGGACCGCGCGCATCAGTGATTCTGAATCGCCATGAATCTCCATGATTTGAATTGACTCGATTCGCTTGGTGTAAACGATTCCATTGAATTTAACGTGGCGAATCATGACGAATCATGAATTGGGATGATTCTCCATGAATTGAATCGATTCGATTCGCTCGGTGTAAACGCAGCCTTAGAGTCGGAACTAAAGGCGTCTTCATTAGTTCTTTGCAAGCGCCTTGGAAACAGGCATTTTCTGACGCATTCCTTTCGCGCAGGTTCCCTGGGAGCTTCGGAACCTTACAACTATCCCGGTCAGCAAATATCTTAAGGCTTCACCCCCAACTCGGACCATCGCCAACTCGGACCAACACCAACTCGGCCCTGGTCTATACTAACTCGGACCACGATAACCAACTCGGACCACTATATGCCAGCTCGGACCACCAACTTGGACCATGTTTAAAAGTTAAATAATAATTCAGCAGCTCAAAATTGACTTTTATTTCACGATAAAATACAATTAAAATTATGCTCTAAAAACATGCAAAAGTCAGTAAAATACAATTAAAATTGTAGTCTAAAAACATGCAAAAGTCAGTTTAAAAAATAAAACTAGAGTATTTCATGAAAAATCAAGTCATTACATATTCACAGCAATATGATGAGAGGCAGCTTTCAGTAAGCTTTTTGCTGTTTTAGTGCCCAGAGAAAATTCCTCCCAAAGCATGACTAGTCGTCCATGTTGTTTTGTATATTTATTTTTTTGGTGACGCAACACCTTTCCATCATTTATAAACTTTACATGAAGCGTTACAAGTCTAACCTCTGTGTGTAGTAGGGTTATTAAAGTATATAAGTTTAGTTGGCCTTTAAGTGCTTTCATATTAAGTCTGTAATGCCATCCTTCAACGTCATTGTTAGTTCTTACACTTCGATCAAATACACACCAAACTTTGGGAGGCCACATTTCTGACGTAATCCATGTACTGTTTATGTACTCTAAAAGATCTAAGAGTGGTTGTGACCCAGCTGCTTTCCTACAGAATCTTATAAAAAGTCCTTCTATGTGATCATCAGGTACATACGGCAGAGAAAGCAGTTGTCTTACAAATTTGTAGGTTTTGCTATCATGTGTGTAAGCAGACTGGAGGCCAAGAACTTGCGCCTTCCTCCAAACTGCTTGTCCCCAGTGAAATGCACAACCATGCATAACTACATGTGGGAAAACTTCTGGGATAGCACGCCAAATACTTTGTTCAAAATCAAGGATAACTTCTTTTACTTTTAATTGTCCATCTAAAATTTCTTTGAGTTTACTAAAAATTATCCTATAATCTTTACATCTCTTACCCGACATTAACACAAACAACAGAGGCGTTTGTTTTACGTTACCATCGCACTTCATAAATGCGTGAATACTAAAAAGCTGGGTAAAGGGTCGCCTCACTACTTTAAAAGTTCCATCAACATACCAGTTTCTTGCTTTAGCAAGTAACTGAAGCTGTTCTTGTGTTGCAAACAATAGGTGGCGTCTGTCCTCTATACTTATATCTGATTTAAGAAAGTTAGGTGGAATGTGCTCCTCACTAATACAAAAAGTTAGGTCACTGGGCTCAGCAGGTCTGTTAGCTCGCCGCTTCCTGTTTGCTTGGCGAGCTAGATTCACCGGTGCAGGTAGCGAAGCAGTAGGCTTTGTTGGATCAACGTGTTCAAGAAGCACTTCCTCCACGATTTCTAAAGCTGGGCGAAATACATCATCCATTGCTTTGTCATTAATTAACTTTGACACCATGCTTGTAGTCAAAGGGCATGCTTCCGGTGGGTGTGAATGTTCATTGGCTCCTCTGATAAACACTCCGTTCACTTCCTTTACTATCATGTTACAGGTAACCTTTTTATTACGCACTGCACACCGCCAATGAACACCAACATTTGTTTTTCTTTTAAATGTGTATGAAAATCCTAGACTGTCCACAAGTTTCTGCTTGCCCCTTTGTGAAGATGCACATATTTTTTTCATACGCTATAATAGGTGGATGAGCCTCAGAGCAGTCCAAAGTGTCGTTGTCCAAGGTGTCTTCGTCTAGATAAGTTTCAGAATTTATATCATCCACTAACGCCTGGGTCGGAGTAGGTAGATGATCCTCACGGCCTAAACAACTCTCGGCCTAGAGTGCTCACGGCCGAAACGACCTGCTCCCCTCTGTGCGATAGTTTATGATGGTTTGAATCTAACAAATGTAGTGATAATACACGTTCATACGTGAAGCCACGTGCAGCTTGGAGATTTTTTTTCCCACGCTCAAATGAAGCGGTTACTGATTCGTGATTAAAGAGATAATTAGCTCGTGTATTGCTTACATGTAGTTTACAGTGGAATTTTTTTTACCTAATTTGGTTGGGGACATTCTTGGCTTCATTATGGGGTAGAGCTCTTAATTGTAGTTAAATATCAAATCGTCAATAATTACGGCTGCGCCAGTATTATGACAATTTGTTTTTTCATCCTGAGTCGTAGGGTAATGAAGGCAAATGTAAGGTAATTTCAGTAAGTGTGTAGGGCGGAGACGTCTGTAGAGGTTGGCAACACTGCCCACAGTTTATGATGGTCCGAGTCGGCAAACATGGTGGTCCGACTTGGTATTTCAGAAAATGAGAATGGTCCGAGTTGGTCCACAAGATGGTCCGAGTTGCCTTTTCATAATGGGCCGAGATGGAAAAGGGCCGAGTTTGCCCTACCCCATCTTAAGTTCCTTCTGGAACTTAGGAAATGGGCAGGCAGCAGGGCGGAGCGAAAGACATCCACTCGTAGACAGCGATACAAATATGCTAGGTGAAAATAAGCCGATGTGCGTATATTGTTTTCATTAAAATCTCGGACATATATAATTACCTGTATACAAGTCAGTCATGAGTGAAAGCCATTAGTAAAACTGTGTAGCGTGAATGGTTTCAAATTAAGTGAATAGTAACATTTGCTTACAATGAGCGTGGAACAGTCAAGCTTTCAAGCGGCATGTGGCATTCTGGCAGGGCAGGTAAAGGTGTTTGAATGGCCTTCCTGTCTTGGGCCACGGGTTCCAACGCATCATTGTGTTGTGGTATGTGCAATGCCATAATGCAGTGTGAAGTTATGGCTGATACAATCAATTAACGCTAAAATACTCTGCAGAGTGTCTTGCATGACCTCGCTCTTGCCTCTGTGAATGACTTGTTACCTGGACAGCTGCTACACTTGCTTCCTACATCACAGCTTCCCCTTGCTCCGTAATCGCTAATAAGATAATTTATTTCGTTATATTATAATACTTGCAGTCTGTCTAGACATACTAGAATAATAAACAGGAATACATAAGAGATGGAACGCACCGAAAAAGTGGAAATTGTGTGAAAATAGCAGCAAAGAGACGCTATGACATTTTATTTCATAGTTGCCGTATGTACAGTACCATCCCGCATGATTTATTAGTCATATTTGACCAACATCAGGCATCATTTCGACCCGGAATGTCTTAACCAGGCTACGGCATATTACTATCTAAACAGACTAGAATAATAAGTTTACCTAAGAGATGGAATGCATCTAAACGTGAAAACTGTGAAAATATCAGCAAAGAGACGCTTTGACGTTTCATTTCATAGCTGCCTTATGTTCAGTACCATTCAGCCATATTTGGCCAACATCAGGCATCACTTTTGACCCGGAATGTCTTAACCAGACTACAGTATATTACTATATGCCTGTTCTATAAATGTAACAGCCATTAAACAAGGATAACCAGTGTGTCTGCCTGTCTCTCCTTTGATCAGAAAAAAAAAAAAAAAAATCAGCCCTATATGATTACTTTTATTGAATTGACAATATCACAGGGACTGGAAGACTAGCTGTTCACTTCTAAATAGCATAAACTTCAAGGAGCAAGTGGTAAGGCTTGCTGTGGTCTCTGTGAGGACCACATCGCCAATGAACTGTACGACTTTTTCCTTGAGCAGCACCCCAGACAACTCAGCTGGTCTGTTCTTCAGTGATCCTAATCTTTCTAGACAGACTGCAAGTATATATAACGAAATATGTTCTATTATTAGCGATTATGGAACAAGGGGAAACTGTGATGTAGAGAGCACGTCTAGCAGCTATCCAGGTCATAGGTCATTCACAGAGGTGAAAGTGAGGTCCTTTACCCCGCTCCTCTGATTCCGCCTTTTTTTTTTTTTTCTTGTAGAAAGATTGAGAATATAGAAGAGTTTGGACAGAAGTAAAAGATAGGAAATTGAAGGAAAGTAGTAGATTAAAGATTGTGGGCAGATCATGTCGCTATTTTTAAAAAATGAGTAATGTATATATTCCGCCATGTTAAGGCAACATTCTATCCCAAAAATCGCTTCTTTATTTAGACAAGTTCTACTTCATCACCTGTGCAAATACAAGCCACTCTGCAGAATATTTTAGCGTGAACTAATTGTATCAGTCATGACCTCACACTGTATTAAGGTATTGTTGGAAGTCTGGCCCAAGACCATTCAGACACCTTTAATTGGCCTGCCAGAATGCCGCATGGCGCTGGAAGGCTCGACTTCTACGCTCATTGTAAGCAAATATTTCTATTCACTTAATTTGAAACCATTCACGCTACACAGTTTTAATAATGGTTTTCACTCATGACTGACTTGCATGCATAGTTATGTATGTTTGAGGTTTTATTGAAAACCCAACACATTTGCATCGTTGCCCGCGAGTGGCTGTCTTTTGCTGCACTCCGCTACTTTGCCCATTTCTGCCGTCGATTCCCGAGGGAGCTTAGGAAGCTTGCGGCCCAAGGTAGTGTCAGGTTCCAAAGCTCCCAGGAAGACGCCTTAGATCAGTTATGGAGAATTCAAAGACTCAGACAAGTAATATTGGATTGGGAGCAGGAAGTTAAACCACATAAGCTCCTACACCCTTCTCAGACTAGATGGTTGTCACTGGAAATGGTGGTGGCAAGGTTGCTTGAGCAATATGAGGCACTTAAGCTATATTTTACCAATGCTGTGCTAGGTGATAGATTGATTGCATCTGAAACAATCTTAAATAGGCTATGCAATCCTATGACCAATCTGTATCTTCTTTTTTTGGAATATGTGTTGCCTCTTTTTAATAACTTAAACAAGCAAATGCAGGCAGAATCAACACAAGTACATGTCCTGTATAACTCAGTTTCATCTACTCTCGAAACAATTTTAGGATTCTACATGGAGCCAGGGTACCTCAACAAGACTCAATTAACAAAAATCAATTATAGAGATCCTGGAAAATTTCTTCCATTAGATAAAGTTTATCTTGGTGTAAAAGTGACACTGCAGCTGAGAAATTCAACTTATGAAAAGGAAGAACTACAGAATTTTAGGTTATCTTGTTTGGATTTCTACATTGAAGCTAGCTCCCAGATATATAAGAGGTTTGATTTTGACTCTGTGACTGTAATAAAATCCCTGAGAGCTTTGACCCCAAAGGTAGTGATTGATAGAGAAATACCTTCCATTATTGATCTTATCAGTGTGTTTGGAGCTACTGCCACAGATATTCAGGCAATCGACACTGAATGGAGGCTGCTAGCAAATTCTCTAGATTCAATGAATGTTACTTCAGATATGATGCCACAAAATTTCTGGTGTACAGTAAGTTTAACAAGGCAATGTGATAATGCATTAATGTTTCCAAATCTTGCTGCTTTCATGCAAACACTGTTGTCTCTACCTCATTCTAGTGCCAGTGTAGAAAGAATTTTTTCTGCAGTCAATAGAATGAAAACAAAAGCAAGAAACAAATTGTCAACAGAAACCATCTCAGGCTTGCTACATACAAAACAACTTTTAAAGGGAGCATTCTGTTATGACTTCAATGTAACAAATTCACTTTTGGAAAGGAAAGCGTCTACAGGAAGTTCTATGTATGAGTAACTCCTATGATCAGATTTATTTTCTATCTGCTAGCATTATGTCATTATCCCATATATGCTTGATATATACTGCTTGATATATACTGCTTGATATGTCATGTGATCTCATTAGCTTTATTATGTCCTGTGTATGAGTGCAGTTTTTCTTTTTCACACAGTGCTTCTTTCAATTTATTTTCTATCTGCTAGCATTATGTCATTATCCCATATATACATGATATATACTGCTTGATATATACTGCTTGATATGTCATGTGATCTCATTAGCTTTATTATGTCCTGTGTATGAGTGCAGTTTTTCTTTTTCACACAGTGCTTCTCTCAATTTATTTTCTATCTGCTAGCATTATGTCATTATCCCATATATGCTTGATATATACTGCTTGATATATACTGCTTGATATGTTATGTGATCTCATTAGCTTTATTATGTCCTGTGTATGAGTGCAGTTTTTCTTTTTCACACAGTGCTTCTCTCAATTTAGTTTCTATCTGCTAGCATTATGTCATTATCCAATATATGCTTGATATATACTGCTTGATATGTTATGTGATCTCATTAGCTTTATTATGTCCTGTGTATGAGTGCAGTTTTCTTTTTCATACAGTGCTTCTCTCGCTACAAATGGTTTATGCTGGGTGTGTAATATGTGTAAAATTGCATGTAGTTGTATTAAGACGTCGTCAAACGGGATATGCAACCACTATTTTTTCACAAATATCGCAAGTTTTTGAGATTTAGCTTCCATTTCTAAAATCTCCCGTGTGACGTCGCCTTTATGGGCTACACTTCCTAAATGCTTGTTTTGAGTTAAAATTAACTAAATACCCTTTGTTCTGTTTATGTGGAGTTACCATAGGGCTAATAAAATTTCATTATTATCAACATATTTTTCCTCAGAAATTTTCCTTATGGGTTACAGATTTCTACAGATATTTTGTCAGATTTGGTCAGATTATGCATAATTCAGTCTGGCAACACTGCTTAGAGAGATCTTGGCTTGCTTACACTATAGAGAGATCTTGGCTTGCTTACACTACAGGGAAGCCAGTGGAGGTAAAGGAAAAGTCTGTCTGTGTCGGTCCTCGGAATGCTGATTGGGCTGTGTTATACCAGGGTTATAGAAAAATGTAATAAGGAGATCGTTTATTCTTATGTCAGCACCAGTGAATTATTTTTCAAGTCACGTGCGTGAATACCACCCTCGCCAGGTGAATGAGACTGTACACTCGTGTAATATCCAAACACTAATGCCCATTATTGTTATTGGTGAATGTGTGAAGGATGTCAAGTAATTAGTTCGGCCATTTACACTATTGTAATGAAATCTTCAACGCTACTAAAAGGGTACTTTACGCTACCTGATGTAATATGAATGACGTGTGAATTAGTGTTAACGCTACCACAAGTGAAGGAAAAATAAAGACCATAAATCAGCGAGTGTAGATATTTCCTCACCAACTAGTTAGAAGAAAAATAAATTAATTAATTCAAAAAAATAATAAATAACTCCTGGCTTTCGAGTGGCACACAGAGAGCGGAGGGGGGGGGGGGCATTACACAGATAATCAGGACTTGACTCCTTGGCTGAGTGTGTGTGTGTGTGTGTGTGTGTGTAAGTAGGCCAGGTTTTGTTGCAGTGAGTGGTCCCCGACCCTCCTGTTTTTTTTGTTTATTTTTTTTCTGTGGGTGGTTTTGTCTACGGGTGTATTGTTCTGTTAAGCGTAGAGGGCTTGAAAGCAGAGGATTAATAATACACTGCTGTGTAGTAGAATATTCTCCTTCCCAGGGTCATGTTGTTACTGTGAAAAGGGACATGGCTTGTCTCCTAGGAAGGAGATAGTGTTCTACAGAATTGGGAAGAATTTATCTTGTTTGTGAGGGCGGTATTCTGTAGAACACTATTATCCTTATACGTGTTTGTGTTCCCCTACTTGGCTGTTTGTTACACCAGAGGCAGGAATATTTGATTTAAGGTAGCGTGATATGAGTAGGCTTGAAAGAAAGTTTTAATCAAGTCAATATATACAGTTTATTTACACCAACAACAGAAGAATTCACTCGTTACAGGATATTATAGTAACGTGATAGTGTTAGGTTTTGGATTACTGGAGAGTCTAGCAGTACGTCACTATGTTTTGTTATCAGTTAAACAGTGACATCACTTCACTTAGTTTTAGAATTTGTTTAGTTTGTGCACACAGTCACAGCACTGAGTTCAATTAGAGATACACCGGCAGGCTTGCTCGATAACACTCTTCATGCTGCACGCCCAGCCCACTGCTAACTGCTTCGGGAAGGTACCGCTGGCAACAGCCAGTGGACGTAGGCATAACATCAGCACCTCGTGATCAGTCCATGCTAGGTGGCGACATCTCAAACAATGCAAAACAATGGAAGTTTCCACAATGGAAGTCCTATCTATTCTTACCTCACCTATCTTTACTTACCTATGGGTACATCGCTCAGTCACCTGGCTCGAGCGTCGAGAAACAACTCTAGAGACATGTACCTATCCATGTCATACACTGATGTTGTGGCCTGTTTCCTGTAGAGATACTCTGGCCTTAAGGAATTTATACAAAACCGAAATCAGTCTAAGGAGACAGTACAGGGGAATCATTAAAACCACCGACATGACAAGTGGTATGATGAAGGAACGATAATGAGTATGAGGCTGTAAGTAGGAAGGTAAAGAATCATGGACAGCTTACTCTAACTCAGAGAAATTTGAAAAAGAGAGCTGAAAAATAGAGTTGGTGACATACTTTACAGTGGAAATATTCATTTTCCAGGTATAGATTCTTTTGAAAATCTTTGACAAAACCCTGTTGTAGTGTTTCCAAATGAGTTACCTTGGAAGAAGTTAAGGAACACACTTTTGGTATGGAAAAGTGCCCTGACACTGGAAGAGTGACGACCCTTAGCACATTTCACAGAGACAGACATGGTTTCAGGAAAGAAAGATTAATGACATCTCATGAAACTTATGAAAGTAAAGTGTTAGAGCTAAATGGGAATAAGGGCGCAGGGACAAACTCCTTGAAGCGACCTTATGCATAAGTGATAGCTTGCACATGTCAGTTTCCATTAATGGTACAAAGGCAAAAAGTGAAACCAGACAAAAGTAAAGGCCTACTTATTCTGTTTGCAATAAAAAAAAAATGTTAGGATCCCTGACACTGTATTGGGCACCATCAGCGTCTTCAAGAACAAGTGACCATGGGAAGTTTAAAGTTGGGATGGTGGTATTTACCTTTAAAGGAAATGGTTCAAAGTGATAAGCATTGTAGACCCTGTGTGATTGAAAAGGAACATGGACCACAATTGCATCTCAAACGAGCATGGAATTAAGGAGGGGGTAGTAATGAAGGATATTTGCTCCAGTAAATATAGGTAGAATGCAGAAATTACCCTGTGCCAAAGTTAGGACAGGCAAAAGCGAAGAAGCAACTCTATCATGGGAAGCATCTACCACATTCCTGAGAATTACTTAATTTAGTATGCATGATAGAGGCAACAGAGGTTTCCACAGCAGAAAGTAATAAAGAAACTGTGAAAAGCATACTGCTCGTGTAACCTAGTAAAAGCTTCACTAATAGAAGTCCGAGGTCGGTTAGTGTAATTAAGCAATGTACGAGTATGTTATGATTCAAGCGTTCAATATTTTTGCAATTTAACTGAACCATCATATTTGTTAACGTAGCTGCTGCAACCAACTCGGTATAACGGTTCTGTAACTCCTTTACATCGCTATCTAAAGCAGTTACGAAAAGCATGTGAGATAATTGTCCATTTCCATCTACCAGCCCTCTCTTTGATTGTAAACAGATGTAAGTGTCTCATAATTGTTCAGAGCATCCAGAATAGTATCTTTTACAAACTTTAGTCTATCACCAACTAACAGTTTGAGACAGGGTATTGGTTATTAGAATGTTCGTTTCCTAAGTAATTTATGGCACCTGCCAGTTGATCTGCTAATTACGACAATTTCTTGGGTACTTCAATCAAGTCAGGGTATGGATATCTGATCCATAAGTAGTTTTCCACCAAGGACACTTGGCCAATAGAGGGTGTAAGAGCCGCGGTTCCGAGGTGGTCTGGATTCCTGGATTGAAGAGAGGGAGAGATAAAGATGAGTAGGACAAACATCTCTGAAACCTGCGAAAATGAATATTTAAGCAAGTCGGTTAGTACGATTTCGCAGATTGTAGTTATGAGTATGTGTAGGAGAGAGAATCAAGACACACAGCTCGTAGAAGGGAAGTAGCTTTGGTTAAGCTCATGTTCACCTTAGTGTTGGTCTGTTTAAGTCTGTCACTATGCACCACTTCTACTTTATTAGACACTAGGTCAAAAACCTCAAATTTATTATCATGTAGATGTTTAAGTACTTAACGAGGCTCTTCAAATTTAGGAGATAGCTTAGAACGCCTGTCAGGGACCTGGATCATTACTGAATCATCTGGCTGTAACCCCACTGGAGAAGCATGTTTGTGTTGCTTCACAGCCACGCCTGTTTTTTACTTTTGAAGTCGTGTTTTCACCTTCTTATGGATGTCTGAGTCAACTTGAAAATGAGCTACTCCATACTCATCCTCATTATACACAAGAGATTGAGATTTGTTGAGATCATATGGGTGCCTCAAGTCTTGTCCATGCACAATGGGAGTATGTCCCATTGACTCACAAACACAGCCATAAACACAGCCATTTATACAGGAGGCAACATGTGGTAACGAATCTTCCCAGGTGTCTAACAAATTTCCTACCACTGGTTGCAGCGCTTCAAGTATTTTTCTGTTGGGATGTTCTACTAATCCATTGCTCACAGGGTGGTGAGTTGTTTTATCTATCTATCTATATAGGAGGCAGTAGACACCTGCCAAAACGATAATTACTCCCAGTGATTACTCCTAAAGCACTGTTCAGGGGGTGCTGTGAACTTATCATTAAACCCAACTGTGACCTCATTGGACGTTTCCCCTTGTGTCACACAACACAAGGGGGCAGTCACAACCTGCCCTCTAAAGACAACTCTCTTCCTCCACACAAAACTACAAGCAGCTAATAACACACACACCCTTCACTCAAAAATTTCGAAATTATCATGGCGACTCTTACACCAGCCTCGGAGTCCCCATCTGGGGAGGAGACCATAAATGTCCCCAGGTCGGACTGCCTTTCTGTCGACGACCCTAAGTGTCTTGACACCCCCCTCAAATTTTTCTTCATTAACTTCTGCAACATTCGCGGTCTAAAATCTAATTTCCAATCTGTAGAACACCACCTCTCCTCTTCTAAACATCATTTTCTTTTCCTCACTGAAACTCAGGTGTCTGAGGTAACTGACAGTAGCCCATTTTCTGTTCCCTCCTACTTTCTCTATCCTCATTTTCGATCCAAAGCTGGATGTTGTGTTTATGTGTGCAATGACTTAACCTGCTCTCGTGCCCACACTCTTGAATCTTCCGAGTTTTCCACCATCTGGCTACGACTACAGAGTCACTTTCATACTAAATTTATCTGTGCTGTATACCTCTCACCTAACTCCTCTGACTATAAGAAATTCTTTGACTACTTAACTTCCAAAGTGGAGCACATTTTGACCCTCTTCCCTTTTGCAGAGATCTTCATTCTTGGAGACTTCAATGTTCACCACTAGCTTTGGCTTTCCTCTCCCTTCACTAATCATCCTGGTGAACTAGCCTTCAACTTAGCTATCCTCCACGACCTAAAGCAATTGGTGCAACACCCTACTCGTATTCCTGACCGTCTTGGAGATACGCACAACATTCTTGACCTTTTCCTGACCTCTGATCCTTCTGCTTATGCTGTCACCCTTCCTTCTCCGTTGGGCTCCTCCGATCACAATCTCACATCTGTATCTTGTCCTATCGCTCCAATCCCTCCTCAGGATTCCCCTAAGCGAAGGTGCCTCTGGCATTTTGCCTCTGCTAGTTGGGGGAACTGAGGAGGTATTTTGCTGATTTTCCTTGGAATGACTACTGCTTCCATGTCAGAGACCCGTCTTTATGTGCTGAGCGCATAAAAGAGGTGAAAGTGTCTGGCATGGAGGTGTACACTCCTCACTCTTTTTCTCGACCTAAACCTTCCAAACCTTGGTTAAACACAGCTTGTTTTCGTGCTATACATGATAGAGAGCTGGCACTCAAAAGGTCCTTAAGCCTTCCATCACCAGAATCTCATGCACTTTCTATTTCTGCCCGGAACCATGCCAAGTCTGTTCTCCAACAAGCCAAAAACTCCTTCATTAACAGTGTCAAAAGCTTTCAAGATCTAACTCCCCTCGTGACTTCTGGCATCTAGCCAAAAATATCTCCAATAACTTTGCTTCTTCTTTCCCTCCTTTATTTCAACCAGATGGCACCAATGCTATCACATCTATTTCTAAAGCTGAACTCTTCGCTCAAACCTTTGCTAAAAACTCTACCTTGGACGATTCTGGGTTTGTTCCTCCCTCTCCTCCACCCTCTGCTTACTTCATGCTACCTATTAAAATTCTTTGCAATGATGTTTTCCATGCCCTTGCTAGCCTAAACCCTCGGAAGGCTTATGAACCTGATGGTGTCTCTCCTATGGTTCTCCAAAACTGTGCCTCCGTGATTGCGCCTTGCCTAGTCAAACTCTTTCAGCTCTGTCTGTCAACATCTACCTTTCCTTCTTGCTGGAAGTTTGCCTACATTCAGCCTGTTCCTAAAAAGGGTGACCGTTCTAATTCCTTAAACTACCGACCTAATGCTTTAATTTCCTGCCTATCTAAGGTTTTTGAATCTATCATCAACAGGAAGATTCTTAACCATCTATCACTTCACAACTTTCTATCTGATCGCCAGTATGGTTTCCGTCAAGGCCGCTCTACTGGTGATCGATCTGGCTTTCCTTACCGAGTCTTGGTCATCCTCTTTTAGAGATTTTAGTGAAACTTTTGCTGTTGCCTTGGACATATCAAAAGCTTTTGATAGAGTCTGGCATAAAGCTTTGATTTCCAAACTACCCTCCTACAGCTTCTATCTTTCTCTCTGTAACTTCATCTCAAGTTTCCTTTCTGACCGTTCTATTGCTGCTGTGGTAGACGGTCACTGTTCTTCTCCTAAATCTATTAACAGTGGTGTTCTTCAGGGTTCTGTCCTGTCACCCACTCTCCACTTATTATTCATTAATGTTCTAAACCAAACTTCTTGTCCTATCCACTCCTACGCTGATGATACCACCCTGGACTTTTCCACGTCTTTTCATAGACTTCCAACCCTTCAGGAGGTAAACATTTCACGCAGGGAAGCCACAGAACGCTTGACTTCTGATCTTTCTAGAATTTCTGATTGGGGCAGAGCAAACTTGGTATTGTTCAATGCCTCAAAAACTCAATTCTTCCATCTGTCAACTCGACACAACCTTCCAAACAAGTATCCCCTCTTCTTCAATGACACTCAACTGTCCCCCTGTTCTACACTGAACATTCTTGGTCTGTCCTTTACTTATAATCTGAACTGGAAACTTCACATCTCATCTCTTGCTAAAACAGCTTCTATGAAGTTAAGCGTTCTGAGACGTCTCTGCCAGTTTTTCTCACCCCCCCCCCCCCCAGCTGCTAACTCTGTACAAGGGCCTTATCTGTCCATGTATGGAGTATGCTTCACATGTCTGGGGAGGGTTCCACTCATACTGCTCTTCTAGACAGGATGGAATCAAAAGCTTTTCGTCTCATCAACTCCTCTCTTCGAACTGATTGTCTGCAGCCTCTCTCTCACCGCCGCAGTGTTGCATCTCTAGCGGTCTTCTACCGCTATTTTCATGCTAACTGCTCTTCTGATCTTGCTAACTGCATGCCTCCCCTTTTGCGGCCTTGCCGCACAAGACTTTCTTCTTTTTCTCATCCCTATTCTGTCATAGGAAGGTGGAAATACAGAAGCAGGCAGGGAGTTCCAGAGTTTACCAGAGAAAGGGATGAATGATTGAGAATACTGGTTAACTCTTGCGTTAGAGAGGTGGACAGAATAGGGGTGAGAGAAAGAAGAAAGTCTTGTGCAGCGAGGCCACGGAAGGAGGGGAGGCATGCAGTTAGCAAGATCAGAAGAGCAGTTAGCATGAAAATAGCGGTAGAAGACAGCTAGATATGCAACATTGCGCCGGTGAGAGAGAGGCTGAAGACAGTCAGTTAGAGGAGAGGAGTTGATGAGACGAAAAGCTTTTGATTCCACCCTGTCTAGAAGAGCAGTATGAGTGGAACCCCCCCAGACATGTGAAGCATACTCCATACATGGACGGATAAGGCCCTTGTACAGAGTTAGCAGCTGGGGGGGGTGAGAAAAACTGGCGGAGACGTCTCAGAACACCTAACTTCATAGAAGCTGTTTTAGCTAGAGATGAGATGTGAAGTTTCCAGTTCAGATTATAAGTAAAGGATAGACCGAGGATGTTCAGTGTAGAAGAGGGGGACAGTTGAGTGTCATTGAAGAAGAGGAGATAGTTGTCTGGAAGATTGTGTCGAGTTGATAGATGGAGGAATTGAGTTTTTGAGCCATTGAACAATACCAAGTTTGCTCTGCCCCAATCAGAAATTTTAGAAAGATCAGAAGAAAGAGAGAAGGATAGAAGCTGTAGGACGGTAGTTTGGAAATCAAAGCTTTGTGCCAGACTCTATCAAAAGCTTTTGATATGTCCAAGGCAACAGCAAAAGTTTCACCAAAATCTCTAAAAGAGGATGTCCAAGACTCAGAAAGGAAAGCCAAAAGATCACCAGTAGAGCAGCCTTGACGGATCCCATACTGGCGATCAGATAGAAGGTTGTGAAGTGATGGATGTTTAAGAATCTTGCTGTTGAGGATAGATTAAAAAACTTAAGAAAGGCAGGAAATTAAAGCAATAGGACGGTAGTTTGAGGGATTAGAACGGTCACCCTTTTTAGGAACAGGTTGAATGTAGGCAAACTTCCAGCAAGAAGGAAAGGTAGATGTTGACAGACAGAGCTGAAAGAGTTCGACTAGGCAAGGTGCAAGCACGGAGGCACAGTTTCTCAGAACAATAGGAGGGACCCCATCAGGTCCATAAGCCTTCCGAGGGTTTAGGCCAGCGAGGCCATGGAAAACATTATTGCGAAGAATTTTAATACGTGGCATGAAGTAGTCAGAGGGTGGAGGAGAGGGAGGAACAAGCCCAGAATCGTCCAAGGTAGAGTTTTTACCAAAGGTTTGCGCAAAGAGTTCAGCTTTAAAAATAGATGTGATAGCAGTGGTGCCATCTGGTTGAAATAGAGGAGGGAAAGAAAAAGAAGCAAAGTTATTGGAGATATTTTTGGCTAGATGCCAGAAATCACGAGGGGAGTTAGATCTTGAAAGGTTTTGACATTTTCTGTTAATGAAGGAGTTTTTGGCTAATTGGAGAACAGACTTGGCATGGTTCCGGGCAGAAATAGAAAGTGCATGAGATTCTGGTGATGGAAGGCTTAAGTACCTTTTGTGGGCCACGTCTCTATCATGTATAGCACGAGAACAAGCTGTGTTAAACCAAGGTTTAGAAGGTTTAGGACGAGAAAAAGAGTGAGGAATGTACGCCTCCATGCCAGACACTATCACCTCTGTTATGCGCTCAGCACACAAAGACGGGTCTCTGACACGGAAGCAGTAGTCATTCCAAGGAAAATCAGCAAAATACCTCCTCAGGTCCCCCCAACTAGCAGAGGCAAAACGCCAGAGGCACCTTCGCTTAGGGGGATCCTGAGGAGGGATTGGAGTGATAGGACAAGATAAAGATATGAGATTGTGATTGGAGGAGCCCAACGGAGAAGAAAGGGTGACAGCATAAGCAGAAGGATTAGAGGTCAGGAAAAGGTCAAGAATGTTGGGCGTATCTCCAATACGGTCTGGAATACGAGTAGGGTGTTGCACCAATTGCTCTAGGTCATGGAGGATAGCAAAGTTGTAGGCTAGTTTACCAGGATGGTCAGTGAAGGGAGAGGAAAGCCAAAGCTGGTGGTGAACATTGAAGACTCCAAGAATGGAGATCTCTGCAAAAGGGAAGAGGGTCAGAATGTGCTCCACTTTGGAAGTTAAGTAGTCAAAGAATTTCTTATAGTCATAGGAGTTAGGTGAGAGGTATACAGCACAGATAAATTTAGTATGAAAGTGACTCTGTAGTCGTAGCCAGATGCTGGAAAACTCGGAAGATTCAAGAGCATGGGCACGAGAGCAGGTTAAGTCATTGCGCACATAAACGCAGCATCCAGCTTTGGATCGAAAATGAGGATAGAGAAAGTCGGAGGGAACAGAAAAAGGGCTACTGTCAGTTGCCTCAGACACCTGAGTTTTAGTGAGGAAAAGAAGATGAGGTTTAGAAGAGGAGAGGTGGTGTTCTACAGATTGAAAATTAGATCTTAGACCGCGAATGTTGCAGAAGTTAATGAAGAAAAAGTTGAGGGGGGTGTCAAGACACTTAGGGTCGTTGACAGAAATGCAGTCCGACCTGGGGACATTTATGGTCTCCTCCCCAGATGGGGACTCCGAGGCTGGTGTAAGAGTCGCCATGATAATTTCGAAATTTTTGAGTGAAGGGTGTGTGTGTTATTAGCTGCTTGTAGTTTTGTGTGAAGGAAGAGAGTTGTCTTTAGAGGGCAGGCTGTGACTGCCCCCTTGTGTTGTGAGACACAAAGGGAAACGTCCAATGAGGTCACAGTTGGGTTTAATGACAAGTTCACAGCACCCCCTGAACAGTGCTTTAGGAGTAATCACTGGGAGTAATTATCTTTGAATGATTTTAAAGCCGAAACCATAGCGAGACCTTTCTGATGAGTCACAGAGTAATTAGACTCAGCGGAATTTAAAGTAGCCTATGACTGTTTTTACCCCTTTCATCTGTTTGCATTAATACTGCGCCAAGACCCAATGCACTAGCATCCATGTCCAGAATAAATGGAGCGGTATAGTCCGTAAAGGCAAGAACAGGTGACTCGGTGAGAGCAAACTTAAGGCTACATAAACTTTATTCCTGGGCAGCATTCCAATGGAAAGGTACGTCCTTCTTTAACAAAGTAGTTAGAAGCGACGCCATGCTGGCAAAAGCTTTGACAAATGATCTGTAGTATCCACATAATCCTAAGAAGGATCGGACATTACAGTTTTAAGGGTTGGAAAGTTTTTAACTGCTCTAACTTTATCATCCATAGTGTGAATACCATCAGCATCAACGACATGCCCTAAGAAGGAAATGTATTTATGCAGGAAATCACACTTAGAAATTTTGCCTTGAGTCCTGCTTCTCTCAACCTTAGCAAGACCGATTCTAAGCTAATGAAGTGAGAATCGGTATCCTTGTTGAAGATTATCAAGTAGTCCAGATAAGCATAAACATTTTCACTAATCATGGACGCGAATAAGGTGTTCATTAGCCTCTGGAAGGTAATTGGCGCAGATTTTAATCCTACTGGCATGCATAACCATTCAAAATGTCCCTTAGGTGTGCTGAATGCAGTTATCTCTCTGGACTCAGGTGCCAGGGGTACTTGCCAATAGCCGCTTAATAAGTCTAGGCTACCGAAAACACTGTTTCCTCCTCCTACAGAGATAAGAAGATCCTTCAGGACAGGAAGAGGATAACGATCATCCTCAGTGAGTTTATTTACCTGTCTAAAATCAGTTTCAAGTCGATAAGTGCCATCCTTTTTGGGTGGCAAAAAGAGAGGGGTGTTCCAAGGAGACTGGGGATGCTGAATAACCCCTTGGCTTAACATTTCTTTTATTTGTTTGTCTACAACTTCGTGCTGGCTATGAGGAAGACGATACATGGGGATATAAACCAGTTGTGTATTTGGTTGAGTTTGATGTAATGTTGAGCATTGTGAGTGCTCACCAAGGATTCCCTGGGTAATGCAATCACGTCCCTGTAATGTTGCAGGAGTTCCAGTAACGAGTGTTTCAACTCCGGGTAGTCCACAACACTGACAGACAAACAAAGGGTAGGGCCTGTATCTTGCTCGATGCCACTGGATCTACGATCTATGGACTGAAGTGACACAAGCAGCCTCAGGCAAGACCACCAGAAGTATTTACCACAAGAACAGTGGTCTGACTGTCCTCATGGACTGAGTTTAATGTAGGCTCCATTGCTAATCTACTCACTCAGCTGGAGCCTTCCAAGCAAACATCACAGCCCATGGGGACATTTGGAATGGATACTGGTATATGGATAGCGGTGTGATTAGATGATTATCTATTACTGTGGCTTTAATTGATTTCCAACCAGTTGTAATGTCTTTTTCGTTCATACCAAACAATCATTTTGGTATGAACTTGAATTTGATGAATTATTTTTTTTTTTGTAGATGTCTGAACGCCAGAAGTATTTTGGTGCCTAGGAACTGAAGTGATGTTTTTATAGGGTGAGAAGGAGAGATGAGGCGCTTGGGTTTACCCATTACCTTAAAAATATCTTGTTCCAAACTTCACTGAGGTGGTCTGAGGATGAATTTCAATGTGGTTTGTCTTTAATGATTCTAAGCCAAGAAGCCCATCTGAAGGCAAGCTGAAATCAGTAATAACATAGAAATCCATCCTCATAACCTTGGAGTTCTTATCCAACCTAATAGGGAGGCAAACAACACCCAATATTTTAAAGAGGGGTATGCGAAACACCTAATAAGTTGGTTGTAGTGGACCAACGTCCGCCACAAAACGCGCTTTTAAGTGCTAAATAGGATTCTTCCGACAGCACGTTTACTGCACATATACCGACTTGTGTCTATGGTAAATGAAACCTTCAAAAACCCTACTTGTGCGGGGAGAACCATTGCACTCATCTGAATACAGGCAGCATCTAGGGAAGCGCAAATCGCCACTCCTGCTGGCTCAGCAATTCTCACCTGTGGTTTTGTTCTCTTAATGTTTAACATGGTTTGGTTCTGGCAGGGCGCATGGCTTCCCCAACTGGGTACCACCTGAAGCGCCACTGGTCCTTTGTTGTGTCTGCACCCTTTGTCACAAGTTTTCCATCGCGTTACACTCATCAGTAGAATGGGTGCTAGTGGTGTGCACGTGGCAGTATTTAGCAGTTACACCAGAAGATGTGGCAGCATTTCCCTGCTGTTAACTATTCAGTCAGTCACTGAGGTCTTCTTAGGACGAACAGCGGCATCACCCCTTGCCCTTGAAGCTGGAACTGAACCAACTGCCGTGGGCTGTTGATTGACACTGGGTTGTGGTGCTTTCCTAAATTTTTTCTTGCCCTTCTGTTTGCTGTGTGTTCAGGTTTATTGCAATAATGACACTTCAGCACGACTATGTTGTCTCTGACTGCAGTGGCATAAGACTCAACATCTGGGTCTTGTCTGGGAGATGCTGGCCGAGTGGCTGTGACGGTAGACACAGTATAATGAACATCTGTCGTGCTTTCATCTAGTTTGGTTTTTATTTTTTTGGAATACTCATGTAGAGTGTCACCACGCTTAAATTCACGTATTGTAACCGTCCTCTCCCCAGAACGTGGGTAGCAATTCTTGCCAAGCTGTTGGAAATGACAGTTGCTGTATTATATTCCTTTGCCTCTGGGTGAGTAAAAACAGGTTGACGACCTCATTGATGTGACCTGGCATTACGACTGGTCATGTAAAGAATGAAGGAGTCAGAAGGGACCCTGTACACCCGTAATTAAGCCCTGCACCAAGTCACATAGGTGGTGACTTGAGGAAACTATCCCAGTCTATGCCAGTTAGAGGTCAAGAAATTGCGATCGTAACACCCTGTATTTGAGAATCACACTATAAATAAAAGTTGCCACCAAAAATATGCAGCAAATGATAAGTTTAAAACAAATGGTAGAAAAAAAGATGAATAAAAAAATAATAAAACCAGGTAATAGGTGCTTTAAAGCTGCGAAGCAACTTAGAAGACCTTACCCCAGTGGCTGGGATGTTCTAATTTTCAGATGCCACCACCGTGATGGCTGTGCCGAGTGACATGTTGCTAAAAATGATTCTGTTTTCAATATGTGAAGCTGTATCTGCATTCTGATCACACTATCGTGTTCATGAGTGTTTTTCTTACTTAATGTAAAAATATATTTCAGCCTTCAATGATTAATTGTTGAAAACAGCAAGCATATGTGAAGCATGTTATAAATATTTTTTTTGTCTTCACAGTTCAACTCGTTGTAATATATATATATATATATATATATATATATATATATATATATATATATATATATATATATATATATATATATATATATATATATATATATAATATAAATATATAATATATATATATATATATATATATATATATATATATATATATATATATATATATATATATATATATATATATATATATATATATATATATTGTAAATTTTTTTTTTTTTTATAATACATCTTGATTTTAGTCATTGCTGAGTCTGACTGTGTCAACCAAAACTGGCTATCCCTTATATAAAGTGAGTTATGGCATATAATTCGCGCATTTTGCGCGCTCGAGCTCGAGCTGTAGTGATGAAGCGATAGATGCGCGAGTTGCGAGCCAAAAACCTTCGCTCACATGCGGATGAGTCGAAATATGCAAAATGGGGCAAAACAGTGGGTGTGACAAAGAAATGTCATAAAATAAGAAAGATGCACCGTCAAAAGTCACCAACAAGGAAGTATTTCATAGACTGAAATCGCAATTTTTATATACGATGGACACCAAAAAGGTGCTCCTGGCCAAATCATCGTTGTACCCTCCAGAAACCAAGTGGAGTGATGGATTGTGATGTGTGGTAACAAAATACGAATCTCCAAGCGGGATCAGCCTCGCTCCCACTAGGGGAATAAATAAAAATAATAATAATAGTAATAATAATAATAATAATAATAATAATAATAATAATAATAGTAGTAGTAATAATAGTAATAATAATAATAATAATAATAATAATAATAATAATAATAATAATAATAATAATGACAATAAACAAATAAATGAAAAAAAAATTGGGGTGAGGGGGGTCTTAAACTATCATAATCTGGGAGAGAGAAAAACTGGAAATCTTATTTGGTGGGCAGAGGATGGTGGTGAATTGTGGGCATCACCAAGGATGAGAGACATATTATAGTCATGAGAGACATTATACTCTCATTCTTGAACATCCCTATGGCGCAGTTCCCAGAGTGAGAGAGGATGGCAGGCTCCACCATCACTGCAGGCAAGCGTAAAAACGGCTGACCGTAGACCTGCATTACTGTTGGCTGTTAGACTGGCCGTGGACGCTAGCAGCTTCCCTTTGCTGCCGCTGGCCCCTACTGCCACTATTGACGCTGTGCTACTGCAGTAGCAGCTGGCCGTTGTTAGCCACTACTGCCGTGCTCTGCAAGGGGTTGGTGACGCACCAGAAAGTTTTCATGTGGTGTCGGGACAAGGAGGTAACGATGGCAGTGACGGTTGGAACCACAAAAAGGGCGAAGAATTAACACAATCCTTTGCGTCACGCCCCTTCCTCTTCCTCTTCTTGTGGTCAACACTGTGTGGCATCATTTTGATTGGCTGTCTCTCCCTTCATGGGTTAAAATTTAATATTCCTTTTTCTTTTCATCTTCCTTTCTCCTTTTTGCTATTCTACCTAAACTTTCTTCAGCGTTTTCATTAAAATATTGTTACACCAGCAAGAAAACAGTGTAAAATTGCTGTGTTGGTTTGAGTGTTGAGAAATATTTCCTGGAGAGAGGGTAGGGAGATCATTCCTGTGTGGGGTGCAGTGTGGTGGTGTTCAGGTGGCCTTGAGAATAGATGGCATTGATTGGCTAGTGTGCCTGCAAGAAGCGGCAACCAATCAGCTGCGTTTATAAGGTATTAGAAAGGTCTCGCAGGAAGCCGCAAGCCATGAATGCGTTATGGGGAGAAAACTCAGAAGAGGCTGTCGTGTGCAAAAGTGTCCATCTGTGCGGAAGTGGACTTTGTGCTCCACATCCCTCTGCCATCTTTTCTCAAACTAGTGTATGAAAGGGTCTATGGGGTTGATATCCCAACCAGAGCAAGCAAGATCATCAATTGTCATTTTATGTGTATATAACGCATCATCAGTAGTCTTAAGGTGTGTCCACACTATCGAGCATGCTCGACGGGCAAACAGTGATACCAGATCCCGTTCCAATACAATAGCAAGGAGGGTGAGTGGCAGGTACGAAGGTGACGTCAGAGGCGAGGAGACTGGGGGCAAACTAGCGGGCAAATGTCTGAGTTTGCAGGAAACCCCAGAAACTGTTTCGAGTGGTATGATGCGAAACACTAAATATGTCCTCGTAATTAAGTAGGAATCTATCTCGCATTCAAAGTGTTCTGTGCATATCAGCATGTCTGGCGGTCCTTCTACAAGTGTACCTGAAGGAGGAAACGTTCAGTGGTCCAGGGAAGATACAGCATGGATAATTGATATGTACCGTCAAAAACCTTGCTTGTGGAACATAAAGAGTGCTGATTATAAGGACAGAAATAAACGTGTAACAGCCCTTACAGCAATAACAAGAGAAATAGAAAAGAAGTATGCATCCGTTACCATTGCGGATATAAAAAAGAAACTAGATTGTTTGCGAAATCAGTACAGGCGTGAAATGCGACAGATAGAAAACTCTCGCAAGTCAGGAGCTGGGACGGACGACGTGTACAGCCCCAAGTTATGGTGCTTTGATGAGCTTTCTTTTCTCAATGATGGTGGCATAACGAGGACATCTCAGTCAAACATCGATCCTGACAGTAACAAAGCTGTGGAAGAACATAATGATCATGAGGTAAGTTCATAAACGATCTCTCTCTCTCTCTCTCTCTCTCTCTCTCTCTCTCTCTCTCTCCAACAGGCATTTCACCTGAGACATGCAGGATGTGGTGATTAATTGATAAGGATGGTGATGAAAGGAAAGGGAAATGAAACATTGTAGACACTTATAATTTCATTATGAGAAATAATAATAATTTGCTGTTTACACATAAAGAAAGCCAAGTCTTTTGTTTCACAAGTGCACATATGTACATGAATACAAAGTTCAATAAGTATTACATTCAGAGACAATACACAACATGAAATACACCTAGGTATATAGACATTTATCACAATTAACCCTCTTCACCTATGTACAAGTGTTGCCATGATACTGCCCCTTCACCATTAAAGTAATCCATAAACTGTTCACGCACACTCTTACCATCAGCCATGTCATTATAGATTACTCTCTGTGTTCCTGGTAACTCAGGAGTTTGTCGCCATGTTCCAGGAATAATTTGTCCTACTGACAGATCTTCAACATCTAAAGATCCTTCCGGCGTGTAGTGTCTCACATGGTCTCTTATGAGAAAGTTATGCAAAGAGGTGCATGCCAAAACAATATATTCAATCTTTGATGGAGGTAGATCAATTGGTGAGTGAAACACACGAAATCTATTGGCCAAAATACCAAATGCATTTTCCACGGTTCGCCTTGCCCTAGAGAGCCGGTATGAGAAAATGCGCTCTCTTGTATCCTGACTCCTATGTGAAAAAGGTTTCATAATGTGTCGCTGCAATGGAAATGCATCATCTGCCACAAAAACATATGGAAATGGCAGACTACTACTTCCAAGAATTGCATCTTCTGGCAAACCAACAGTATTATTTTGTATGAGACTACTGACAGAACACTTGTCCCACACACCACCATCTGATACTCTACCATTTGTGCCTATGTCCGCATATATAAATTCACAATTTGCATCACATATGGCAAGAAGTACAATGCTGTGGTTGCCTTTGTAGTTGTAAAAATATGAACCACTATCACGTGGAGCTCTTATCGACACATGCTTCCCGTCAATAGCTCCTAAACAGTTTGGGAAATTCCATCTTCTCTGAAATCCATGTGCCACAGTCATCCACTCCTCTGGCGTTGTAGGTGTCTGTCAATTTAAGTAAATATTATAGAGGCATGACGACCGAATTTTCATGAAAGACATACTACTATTCATTTACAAATTTATATTCAACACCCTATCGTTCTCTCTCTTTCGCATCCTCCCTCCCTTCTCGGATTTCGCCGCTAGAGGGCCTTGTAAACAAGCCACGGTGTACGTTCTCCTGATTTTCTTTGAGTTTTGCGAGGGATCCAGCAAGCCTGCGCCTACCATATCACACAGTCACCTGTAGTAAGACCCTGTCGTCGCATTTTTGGCAGTTGGGACTTCTAGTGTTTGGACTTTGGCTGTAGATTGGAGGTTGAATCACGTCGGGCGGGGGGGGGCGTTCCCTGCACGGGCAGCTCCTCGTCTGCGCATGCGCAGTGCTTCCAGAGTGACGTTGTCATGACGTCGTTCTGCGTCACTGCTTGTGTCCAGCGTTCCCCAAGCCCTGTTTAAGTGAGCAATGGAATACAACGGCCCTGTCACTCACTCTCTCCTCGAGGACGACCTCGACCTTAGTGATGAGGGTGAGTGGCCTTCAATGCCACAAAAGGATCAGCGGAGCTCGGCAGCAGCCACGAGTGAGGCTGGAGTTACCCTCCCCGACGACGAAGCTTCAAGTCTTGTCAACCAATCTTCATCGGCTAAACGTCTTCTCAACAGTTCGTCTGACAGCAACGATGCCTCATCTCTGCCTGCTCCCAAGGCGGCTAAGCAGGGAATAGCTTCTGTTCCCCGTGACGTCCCTTCTGCCACTTCGTCGGTCGCCTCTCCCTCCTCTGCGCCATGCATCTCGCCTCTGCCCTCACAGCCTGCGCCAGTTCCTCCAGCCTTTGCTCCACGGGATGATTACGTAAAGCTCCTCTTCCGAGGCTCTCCATCGGTGGAGACCAAGCTACGTTGGCTCTCTGAAGTCAACAAGGGCTTCAGTCTGGATCGGAGCCTTGCTGAAGTCAAGATGTCCGCTGTAACGTCTCGGTTCGTCTACATCTCCAGAAGTCGTACGGACATTATTGACAGTGTGACAAAAGGGGAATATCTGTCCTTGTTCCTTGATATGCAGGACTCGCCTCAAAGGTCTCGAAAATTCCCTACCTACCTACTGACTCGTTATCCTGTTTGTGTTGAGCCTTCCTTGGCCATGGCTTTGTCTGGGGTGTACAAAGCGAAGCGTTTCATTCAGGACGGTGAACCCATCAATCGCATCGTCATCACCTGGAGCCTTCCTGAACCCCGCCACCTTTTATTACTTTTGACTTTCTTCCCAGCCTCCCGCCATGCGAAGTACGCAGGATGAAGGATGAGCAGCCCTGGTGCTTTAGGTGCTGGGGACTCGGCCACATCTCGCGCTACTGTTCCCGTCCTGAGAAGTGCGCCTGGTGCTCTGGCCAGCATCACTCCCTCGCCTGCCCTCACCGGACCCAGTCTCCCTCTACTGGCCCCGCACCAGTCTCACAGGACTGAGTCAACGGTGCAGGGATCAGACACACCTACAGCAGATACCTCGAAGTGGAAATGCCCTCGCTGCCGTCAGCCAGGTGTCAACGTCTGGCATGGGTGTTTAAGGCGCCCCGCCACCTCCGCCGCGCCTTCCACCTCGGCTCCGCCTTCCGCCCCACAGTCTGCTCAGCGCGCGTCCGTTCCTCCCCAGGCCTCCTCCCCGCCGGTGACGGACGCTGGTTTGGTGGCTCCTGAGGTTGCTTCACTTAAGGCTGCTGTGGAATCGATGACGTCTCAATGCTCCTCGTATGCTGCTCGGTTCGAGGCCATTGAACGCAGAATGGAGGGATTCGCCAGCCAGCAAACTGAAATGAACACCAAGGTTTCTGCTATGATGGACGCGCTCCGAGCACTTACCGTCACCGTCACTACCCTCGCTGGCAGGGTCGACTCCCTCGCCACACACCTCGAGCGGGTTACTGCTCTGCCTCCAGCATCCTTGTCCTCCTGCAGTGCGCCGCAGAGAGTTGGCCACGCCTCCCATTCGTCTTCCTCTGGTCGCGCCAAGCTAAAGAGTAATAATAGATAGCCAGCCACAGCTTCACGTCCTCTCCTGGAATGCCTGCGGCCTCACTCATTGCCTTAAACAATCTGCCCTCAAGAGTTACGTGCAGCAGCATCATCCTGATATTATTTTAATTCAAGAGGCTTTTGTTGGCCATCCTGTGGAACAAAGGGGTGCGCCGCCGTCGCTTCGTGCCTACATTCCCTACGTTCATCATGCTCGGAACGGTCTCATCACCTACGTTCACTCTGCTGTGCGGCACAGGCTGCTCCGGTGCTCCACACATGATGACACGACCTTCCAACTGTTTGAGGTAGCAGCAGGCGCTGGTACGATTTGGCTGTGCAATGTCTATGTGGCTCCAGGCCGGATAGACACTGCTGTTCTCCCCACTCCATGTGTTCAAGGCACCATTTACATGGGTGACTTTAACGCCCGGCATCCTGCGCTGGGTGACATCTCTCCAACACCAAATCGCAACGGGACACGCCTAGAGGAATGGCTGCATCGTTACCGGCTAACACGATGGGATACTGGCGGTACCACGCACTCAAAAGGAGGCACTCTTGACTACATCTTGACTCAGGGCCTGGTGATATCCAATGTCACGTGCTCCTCTGTGCCCACACTGTTTTCTGACCATCTTGCCCTCGCCCTCCATTACTCTCTCCCAGCCGCTCCTCCCCACTTCCACCGTCGCATCTGCATTACCATTCCTCCTAAGTACTGCCCAACGTATGTCTCCTACATGTCATCCGCCGTTCCTACGTTTCCTATGACCTCTCCTGAAGACTTGTACTCCTCCATTGTCACCTCAACACACTCCTTTTATGACCACTATGTTCGCAAGCTGCACGTCAAGCGCCGTCTGCGAGCTCCAGCCTGGACACTGGATCACCGTATTACCATGGCAGAGAGAAAGGCGAGGGAGGATGGCCTTTCCTTCCAAACTCACCCCTCCCCGGAGAATCTGCGGAGGTATCAGTTGTCCAGGAACAAGCTCGTGGCCCTCCAGCAATGTGTCCTCACCGAGTCTTGGCGCCAGTTTACCAACAGCATCAACCACCGGACAAGTGTGAGCTCCATGTGGCATCTCATTAATACAGTTGTGAGGAGGAAGAAACCCAGCGCTCTTCATCATAGTCCAGCTCAGTGCGCTCAAGATCTTCTTAATGGCTGGTGTGAGCAGTCACGTGCACAAAACCTTCCCCACCACATTCGTGATGCTCTCGACTCTAATGACACTCTCCGCACCCTTCGTCTGATGGGTGCTTTGCTGCAACCAGACGAAGAGGATGACAGGCCCATCACTGAAAGTGAACTTAGTCGTGCCCTCTCTCAGAGCAAGGCATCAGCCCCAGGGGAAGACGGCATCACCTACTCTGTTCTCAGGCTCCTTCAGAAAGTTTCTGGCAATCCTCTTCTCCGGCTGTATAACGTCTGTTTTCGACAGAGATGTGTGCCGCGCGCTGGACCTCCAGTATCATCATACCGATTCCAAAGCCCGGCACGGACAAGTTCAGGCCTATATCACTTACATCCTGCTTTAGCAAGGTGATGGAGCGCGTCCTCCTCAATTGGCTGCTGTTTCGGCTTGAGAGCAAGTTATCTCCCAGACTCTACGGCTTCCTTCCCCAACGTAGTACGCACCATTGCCTCGTGGAGTTGTACGGTCGCCTCACCTCAACTAGTGTTGTCGCTTTCATAGACCTGAAGAGCGCTTTCGATGTTGCCAACAGGGAGGTCATTCTCGACCAGCTCGTGGACTTCGGAGTTACGGGCAACCTCCTGGGGTGGGTGCGGGAGTACTTGCGTAACAGAACCTCCCGTGTTTTGTTCAAGGGTGCGAGCAGTACAGTTCAGAAGTTCGAGCTTGGTACTCCTCAAGGTGGCGTTCTTAGCCCATTCCTTTTTAATATCTTGATGCACCGTATGCTTTCCTTACTTCCTGACGTCCCTGGCATCACAGTCACCTGTTATGCAGATGACATTTGCATCCACGCGCACACACCAGCAGTCCTACAGCATTTCCTCCACTCGTTCTCTATCTCGTCCTCTTTGTGTGGCCTCATCATTTCCCCAGAAAAAAGCCGTATTTTTACTCTTCGGAACCCGAGATCCCTCCCAGCCTTTACCGTGGGGCACAGTGTCATCCCTGTGTGCACACAGTATGTCTACCTTGGTGCGCCTGTGAGAATTCTCTCATCCACGCCCGCTCGTCAGCGAGTTCATCCTGTGGTTCGTGATCTCCTGACTCGGCTGCAGTTACGCCTGACTCCTCTTCAGTGGCTCCTTAATAACGCTACTGGTGTCTCCATCCCCGTGGCCAGGACGATTTACACGGCCTACATTCGATCAGTCGTTGACTATCTCTCCCCTGCGCTTGTGCAGCTGCCCAAATCTACACTGGAGCCTCTGGAAAAATTCCAGAACACAGTCATGAGACTCATCTTAGGCTGTCCCATGTCCACCAGGATAGTCAACATGCTGCATGAGCTTGACCTCTCGCCACTAATTGACAGGATCCATGCAAATGTCACCTATTTCACCGTCAAGTGCCTCCACTTCCCCCATCTCTCCTGTCACTATTCGCAAGTCATTAGGACCTTCCTTCAGCCTCATCCCCGCCTGCCTCGGCTGCAGCCCGGTGGCCGTGCTCTCATCAAAACTGTCTGCTCTCAGCTGCAACGTTTGGACATCAATGTTCCTGTGGCTGACATTTTCCCTCCACCTCCACCCTGGATGCTGCCACTCCCGATGGTCCACTTCACTCCCACCTACAAGGCTCACCCTCCCGTCCTGCAGAAACAACTAGCCCTGGACGCCATAGCATCGGTCTCGGCTACCATCGTCACGCCACACCACCTCTACACGGATGGGTCTGTGCAGGCGGACGGCACAGCAGGGTGTGCAGTTTACTCTCCTGACGCGGCACCTCCAGCAGAGGGCTGGGTTGGACGTCGGCTGCCGGCTCAGTCCAGCTCCACCTTTTGTGAGTTGCACGGCATCCTAGATGCTGTGAGTCTCCTCTGTGAAAGACGCCTCAACGGTGTCGTCATATGCGACTCCCAGGCAGCCCTTCATGCCCTTTCTTCGCCAAACCCAGTCTGTCGTCATCTGGTTAACAGGATCCTGACGGCCCTGGCCTTGGCTCATGACCGATTGTTGGTCATTAGGTTCCTTTGGATCCCCTCCCATGTCTCGCTAGCTTACAACGACACAGTGGATCGCCTGGCTAAAGCTGCTTGTGGCCTGCCTGCCTGCGACGCTGGCCCTGCCCCCTCCCTCCGGTGCCTCAGGACCAGGATCCGAGCAGCCTTCCTACTCTTTACGGCCGACAGGACTGCCGACCAGAGGGCGGCCAGTGTTACTATTCAGCACTATGATGCCTTTCGTCACCATCGCTTCAAGTATCGCCGCCGGGGGCTATGGGTGAGGAGGCATAATGTGGTGTCGGCGCGGCTGCGGCTCGGCTCCGCCCACTGTGGCAGGTGGCTGGCTTGGGAGACGAGCCTCACTACACCTCCTGTCCCCTGTGCCACTCTCCCAACTCGAATCACTTGCGCCACTACTGCCTGGACTGTCCTGCTGTGGGAGACCTGCTCCCGCGCGAACAGCCTCTCCTCGCCGTGTGCCAACACCTGCTGCAAGGCGACCATCTAGACCTCATGTTAGCCCAACACCCACAGTTTGGCGGCTGTTAGCAGTGTCTTTCATTTTACCACCCCTCAACTATTTATGTCACCTTTGACCTTTAGCATTCATAGTTTTTTCACTGTTGTACTATTTTTTTTTTTTATTTATTTATTTATTTATTTATTTTATTTTATTTTTTTTTATTTATTTATTTTTTTTTTTATTTATTTTTTTATATTTTTATTTATTTATTTATTTATTTATTTTATTTTATTTTTTTATTTTTTTATTTATTTTTTTATTAATTCTTATTTTATTCTATTATGTTTATTTATTTCCTGTTTTCTTTATTTATCTACCTATTTCTTTGTTTAATTTCCTTGTTTATTATATTTATTTCATTATATAATTTTCTTTCTAGATTGATTTTCCATATTATATTATTATTATTATTGTTATTGTTATTATTATTATTATTATTATTATTATTATTATTATTTATTATTTTATTATTTTTTTATTTATTTATTTTCTGTCGTTACTGTTCTAACTTCACTTGTTTTGGTTATTGTTATTGTTCTTGTTATTGTTAGTGTTATTATTGTTCTTATTGTTCTACTACTGTTCTTCTGTAAACTTATGTTTTTTGATCGTATGTATAGTCTGACGCCTGCCTTGTGCGCAATAAATTTATCAAACAACAACCCTCCCTTCTCCCTTCCCTTCCTCTCTTATCTCCCTCTAACCCCTCATCTCTCTACCCCTCCGTCTCAACCACCCCCTCTCTCTCTCTCTCTCTCTCTCTCTCTCTCTCTCTCTCTCTCTCTCTCTCTCTCGTGATCTTTTGTGTGTATTTCTAGCTACACATAATTATTACACATGTAATAAAGTTTTCTTTTATAATCATTATAGATTTTCAACGATCCACTGCTAGTGGGCGAAGCTGCAACCTCTACTGCACCAAGAAAACCAGCAATGTCCCAGTGTGCATCTTCTACGGATACAAATGTGACACCACGTGATACTTCTACGCCCTGTACTTCCAAGCGATCAGCCAAAAGGACACATGACGATGCAGATGACGTAATTAGGGAAGCCCTCCAGCAAATGAGGAAATTGTCGTCTACACAAGACACTGCCGATGAGTTCACTGATTTTGCAAAAGTAATTGAAAACGACTTGCGACAACTGACGGGTGAAACCCAAATTGTGGCACAAAAATTAATATATGACGTTATATTTCTTGCTAAACTTGGTAAACTTTCAACTTCCTCAATGGTTAAACAGTAATTCATAATCTAGATGGGTTTACACATAGTGCATTTTTTATTTTGAGTTTGGATTGTGTTCCAGCCCCCTAAAAATAAATGGACATTGTAAAGTGTGAACGAACACACACACACACACACACACACACACACGTATGTATACATATAATTATATGCGGGAGCAGACACACATGTATCCATATACATATATGCTAAAGTATATATGTAATTGATAGAAATAGCACTATTATTTCATATAAACACAGCTGGGCCTTTATTACACATAACATAAGCATACATAATGGACAATACACTATGTACTAAGCTCAATAAAGTTGTTTGCATTATTTGAGTTTTGTTTTTAACACTGAAGATAATCCCTTTACATGTTTTCTGGATAATTTAAGTTACAGAAGCGCTCACCTTCAAGTAATCATCTCTGAGAGCTGTGTATATTGCTTTGCATGTTTCCGGTATGATGAGAGACAAACTCTGCTTGGATATCCTGGTGGAGTATTGCAGTGCTGTGTATGAACATCCAGATGCTAAGAATCTGAGGGTTGCTTCCAGACGAGCCTCTGCACATATGCTCTGCCTCAAGTGGGTATCTTGTTTTGTTATGTATGGTTCCACTTTTCCTAGGAGTGTGTGGAAACTATTTACATCCATTCTCATATACTGGATAAAACCATCTTCAGGCTTGTCGTGGAGTTCGCGATATATAGTTGCATGACTTCCCAACTCTCCTCTTTTCCTCAACCAGTCCTTGCACCACACACGCCTATGAACTCTGGCTTGTTTTTTCTTTTTTATATACAATCCAAGAATTATCCCACACAAGGCTATTTTCTTCCTCTCGACTGTGTTCGGCATGGTGAGACAAGTGCCGCACCCGACTCCTTAGCAGGGTCAGAGTGAAACTGAACCATGAACCAGTATTTGACACCACTCATCAGTTTACAACTTTGCCCGCCAGTCTTTTCCCGGTGAAGGAGTAGATATTGTGGGCTCAGCTACATCTGGTAGTACTGTTTGTTGCCAGATCCCTGCCTGTGGTTTTCCCGCTTCTGACGTCATCAACCCTCATTCTCATTACTCATTGTGATCTGGTATCACTGTTTGCCAGTCGGGCATGCTCGATAGTTTGGACACACCTTTATAATCTATTATCAAATATTTGAAACAGTTTCGCATGGTATGGACATATCATCCTGCACTTTCACTTTTTACAGTTCACCATGATATGGACATATCATCCTGCACTTTCACTTTTCTAAGTAAACACTGCGAATTCCACGTTTCCTTTGGTGATGTAAAGACAGGAATGATTCACCCTGCCCTGAGTAATATTTCAGGGAGAAATGTTCACTATTATCTAATTTATTGGTCAAATTAAGACGGCCCTTCATCTCCAGTACGACTAAGCTGATGTCCGCTTCGGAAATCTTAATATGTTGTTTCTTAATTATTTGATAAAATATAGTGATTATGTCATGGGGAGAGTTTGTTGTTTCTTTTTTTATTAATGTTTACAGTTAATTTTTTAACATTTTTATTTTATTAAATTGGATGGTAATTTCATTACGTTTAGTATACTTATTTGTGTTTCCATTTTTCAACTTAAGTTTTCCTAAGATTTAAAGGTAGCTGCCACCAGCCATGGGTTTATGCCTAATATATTTACCTTTGTGTTTTATGGTAGCATTGTTCTTATTAAGTAGCCGGGGTTTTATAAGGAACTGGAAAATTCTATGACAAAAAAAAAAAAAATCTGATGTAAGTGATCTATATAAAAAACAAAGGCTTCATATTACTCTTTTCTAAATACACAATGGTTTCCTTAGTAGGTTTTTCTGTTACCTTGGAGTTGTGGGACCCCTAAACTATGTAATGTGCCAGTGCCCTATATCAGTTGAAAAAAATTTAAATGAATAATTTGTAACAAGTTAATTTGAGTGTGGCCAGGAGTTAATTTTAAACCTTAATTTTCGGTATTAAGCATCCTAAAGCTCAGTGATGATGTTACATCAAAATGTGTAATGGTTGTTCTAGAGAGGACTTACTAGAGAGAGCTCCACAAAATGTCCACCCTTCTGTTATTATCGGTGTTTATGGGATAGTTGTGAGTCAAATTAGCTTCCAAAAAGCTTAGAAACTTTTAAGCACCCAAAAACATTGCACTGGTTAAAGAAAAGTGTAATAAGTGTAAGCAGAATCCAATTGGCCTTTGTTCACAATGTGCAAACCAGGATGGTGGGTCTGCTAGACAACCTGGAGCTGCTGAACAAACTAGTGGAGTGGAGGAATGTGGAGTTTGCTGTAATGTAGTAGAAGAGGAAAGTAATGGTAAGCATTTTGAATATTGAGATGTCTGATTTTAGGGTTGCCATATATGGTCTGATTTTAGGGTTGCCATATATGAACTATCAAAATTCCGGACACCTTCACTAACAGCTGATTATGGTCCTGATATAATACTGGAAAACATGTAAATTAATTAAAAGAAACTCAACTTATTTACCTTTGCATATGGCAGATAATCTTGAATAATCTTGATAATCTTCAGCTTCACTTCCTGGTTTAACAAAATAATGTCATCTTCATTGATGAACCCTCTTCTTGCACTGCTCTCTTATGTTTCTCAGACCTCACATGTGACTGTAAGTCATTAATGCCTTTATGTGCCAGTGAGACAAATGTTCCTGGTTTACACACCAAACACTCGGCTTCCCACTCATCCCTGCCTTTTTTGAAGCACGGGAGTTTGTTCTGCATCTCTGCAGTGAATTTACACTTTCGTTTGGGCATCTTGACAAGAAAAAGTAATAGTTGTAATGACGAGGTCACAAGGCCGCAAACAGTAATCCAAACTGACCCCTATCAGAGCTAGTGAAAGACTGGGGCGCGAGCGCGACGTCAAGTGAGGCGGCGTTGGGAAGGCTGCGAGCACCGACTTCATACAGGACCCATACACGTCAGTCTTGACCGAAACCAAACCAAAGCAGCTGCCACTCGGTGAACCCCTCTCTCTCTCTCTCTCTCTCTCTCTCTCTCTCTCTCTCTCATCATTTCAACCCAAGGAAATTTAATAAATGTGATTTTTTAACAGTTAGTAATGATGGAAGGTGAAATTCCGGACATTTGAGGGATTTTCAAAAATCCCCCCAGACGCAATTTAGTTATCTGATTTCCCTATTACAAGAAAAGAAGAGGACCTCAAAAAGTTTCAGGATCTAGTTGTGAGATGCATGAATTTTGAAGAGCCAGTAGAAGTGAAGTCTCTTTTTAGACTCGGCAAAAAAAAGAAGCAAGTGCACAAAGTCCTCATGACATAAGCCCATCTCAGAGAGAGAGGAACAAAAGCTACTGAGAGATAAGTTAAAGGAGCGGAAGAACAAGGGAGAGAGAAACGTGGATATAAGGGGTAATAAAATAGTTTCTCTGGGAAACTAATTTCATCCGCTGTACTACATCTCCAGCCACTTGAAATTCAACTTCATGAAACACATATAGTCGACATAAATATAGGTTAAATAAATAGATTAGGATGTCGATCTTTATACTGATGCATAAAGTTTAGCAAATAAATTGGCAGAATTTGAAGAAAGCCTAAACATAATTGCTATAACAGAAGTAAGTATAACAGAAGTATATTTGAAGTAAGCCAAAACATAATTGCTATAACAGAGTCCTGGTGAGAAATTGAAACAAGTTGCTAAGTTTATGTAACTATATATATAAGTGTAGTGACATACTATGCCGTGTGCTGTAGCGGTTTCCGCGAAAGTTTGAACCTGACATACTATGAGCGGCAAACCGACCTCCAGTGCAGTTCAGTGTTGTTCGGACATCAGCGGAGGATGGATGTGGCAAATTTCTTTAAAATTGCAACTTTGTGCGCTGCTGAAAGCGAAGGTTTACTGGATGCTCCTGGACGTGCCCGGACCTGCTCCGTTCACCCCTATAACCGTGGCCGAGATCCTTTCCCTCGTTTCTACGCAAATATTAGAAACCACAACGATAAATTCTTCACCTACTACCGAATGACAATATCAACCTTTGATCACCTGCTCGAAGTGCTACGTCCTGCAATCACGAAGACAGAAACTTCTTTTGGAAAGCCAATATCTGCAGAGAAAAGGTTGACCATCATCCTCAGATAAGGATATTTATATGTAAACAAATTGTAAATATTTAGTTGATACTATAGCTTTTTGAGTAGGAGAATACATTATAGCCAGATTAATTTTACGTAGAAATTGGATAAAACAAAATAACATGGCTTTCAATACCGTTTATTTGAAGAAACAAGAAGTGTAACATCAGACATAAGAAAGAAAGGCTTTTATCCACTCGGTTCATTGAATTGATATGCTATCAAATAAAAACAACATAAAATTATTCTTTACATCATAAATTTCAAGAAACTGATAATTCAAAACTTGAAATTCCTTGACCTGCTTCACATAAAAAAAAGTTAGCTGAAATGGCTGCATTTTATACGCAAATGTAATACATCTTTTGTTGATAGCCAAAATTATTAGAACTGAATTTTTTACCATTTTTTATTCACTATGGATTGGGTGAGGGGATGCAAGGACTCGCCACAGAACCTGTCGGAGATTAACTTGCTGAATAAGAAGTATTAGTATTTGACCAAAATTGTTGTTGATCTCCTCCACGCCACTGAGGTTGGTAATAGTTTTGTGAGTAGAATTGTTGCGAGGTTGTCGGAGGAGAGGTTAAATACACATTTTGGAAAAAATTGGCTACGTATGTCCGAAATTCCCACTTTTTTGCTGTAGTTAGGTTTTTGTAATCTGGGAGTAGGGACATCAAGTACGACTTGTCTGCATCTTCTGGATCGTTCTTTGGCGACTGAAGTGTCTTTGTTGCCTGGTCCAGGCTGCTAATGAGGGATGCCTGAAAAGGGGTTATCTTTGATGGCTGGCTTGGTTTTTTGAAGACCCCCTTTCGGCGGCTTTCAGGAAGGTCGATGGACGAGGTTGACATTAATGAATCGTCTTCATCATCCAGAATCGCGGACTCATCAGGATCTGGATCAGCCCTGTTGTCATCTTCGTAGTTGCCACTTGTACTGTAAAGAAACAATTATGCAAAGTAATACCCGGCAATCTCTACTCATATAAAGAATTAGATATACAGGAGGCCCTCCTAGTTAGAAGCATCTTAAATAGTATGCTTCTCATCTAGACTCTAGACTCTAGAGTTTACCTTCTTTTTTCGGCGCTGGTACGAAGGAACGTCAGAGCTTCAAAATGGACGTATTTTTTTTCTTTGAGGCACAGTCTCCACTCTTTGTTTGAAGGGATTTGAACATTGAATCCCTCATGTTCTTCCATTTGAGCTTAATATCGTTCACTGTAAGGAATCAAAATTCAGTTTGAGTATAAAACACGAATACGATGTTTTCATAAAAAGTGTAAATTTACATTCAAAGAGTACACTTATATACGCCCACAAGCCCCAATGAAAATGTTACAGCAGGTTGATTAGGTTAGGTTCAAAGTTTGGGTGAGTAACTCTTCTGTAATTTTTCCCAAAAATATTTTCACGTATTATAATACCTGTTGGCTGAGGGAGAAATTTTTATACCCTCTTCTGTTCTTCCGCAGATACCTGACTACGAGGAATTCCTTCACGGCTCTTCAATTTGAATTCCATAATGGAAGAAGTACCATTGCTAAGATAGTTTTTGATACATGTGAAGCAATCTGGATTCTTTTGAAAGATATTGAAATGCCCGAAGTAACTACTGAAGAATGGTATAACATTGCTGAGGCTTTTGAAAAGAAAACTAATTTCCCCAATTGTTTGGGAGCCATTGATGGTAAACACATTCGTTGTATGAAGCCTCGCAGTTCTGGTTCAAAATTCTTCAACTACAAAAAATTTTTTTCAGTGGTTCTAATGGCTGTTGCTGACGCTAACCTTCGATTTGTCTCTATCGACGTGGGGTCGTACGGCCAAGAAGGTGATTCTACTGTTTTTCGAAACAGTGCTTTCGGATCAAAGTTATACTCGGAACAACTCAATATCCCACAACCTAAGCTCTTACCTGGCACTAATGATGACCCCCAACCATTTGTTTTTATTGGAGATGAAGCCTTCAAAGTGCATACCAACCTTTTGCGACCCTTCCCTCAGCGGGAACTTGATTATCGTAAACGAGTTTATAATTACAGACATTCAAGGGCTAGACGTTCAGTGGAGCACGCATTTGGTTTATTGGCGAATAAGTGGCAGATTTTTCACAAACCGATCATGGTTGCACCTGATTTTATAGATTCTATTGTCAAAGCATGTTGTATATTACACAATTTCGTCAGACGAAAGGATGGAGTCAATTATTATGACGAAGCTGCGGAGTCCCCATTCTGTGATGTCACTAACACCGGGCCGGCTCCTCGTGTTTCAGGAATTCAAGTTCGGGATTATTTTGCTGACTACTTTGTTGGAGTGGGTGTTGTTCCATTTCAAGACAAATACCAGTATTGAAATAATTGTACCTCTGAAAATGTAAATAAATGCTGATACTTACTTTTCTTAGTTTGTTCTTCCTTGCTGAGGGATCCCCATTCTTCGTAGACGCCATTAGCTACAGTTATCCAGGCTTTATCTTTTGCCATTCTATCTTTATACTGATCACAACCCTTGTCCCAGATAGCAGGCTGTTGCTCTACCATAGAAATAATCACTTCCGCAGACATATTCAAAAAGTTCACAATTGATATCTGTATATTATTTCTGAAAAACAAACAGGAGTGTGAGCGAGAAACAAAGTGCACCTGATGAATGCTTCAAAGCTACTGCAGATCAAAGTCATCATAGGCAGGGTTGCCAACTTTGGAATTATAATATTACTTAATGATAGTATTATCTTGTTAGTTTAAAGTCACTTCTACCCATATTGGTGAGATTTGTATTAATAGTGAGGCAATGAAAATATAAGGAAATAATAGAAGTGATACATTGAGATTTTCAACATACTTACATTAGTAGAAATATATATATACCAGAGAAGATTAGTGTTTTCCCGCCGCCGCGCGCGGCATAGTATGTCAGTAGCCATAGTTTAACATGTGTTGACTCTGAAAACCGCGACCGGCTTTTCCCGCCAACATTTGCAGCAGAAAAAAATCAGACAGCGGCAACCGCGACCGCGCGCGGCGTCGGTTTCTCTAGTATGTCAGGTCCCATAGGATAACATCTGCTGGCGGTTTTTTTTTTCACCGCTGCCGCGCGCGGCAACGGTTTTCCGCGTCTAGTATGTCACTACACTAAAGCTGGTCGAGTTTTTACTTAGAAATAGTGGGGTTGTCCTGTATGTACATAAAAAAATAAATAAATAAAAAAAAAAAATATATATATATATATATATATATATATATATATATATATATATATATATATATATATATATATATATATATATATATATATATATATATATATATATATATATATATATATATATATATATATATATAATAACTTCCATTTATGTGAAAAACGATCCTTGAAAGAAGAGTTTTAATGATCATATTTGGTGCTATATTGACCTAAATGAAAACAAGATACTTGTGGGATGTATATATAGGAGCACGAGCAGTAGAAAAGCGAATTATAGTTATTGAAGCTACTGAAACTTGGCAAAAGGATTCAACACTAGTTATATCCTTATGATGGAGGATTTTAATTTACCAGGAATAAACTGGCTTAATGATACTGTTAGGGACAGTGAGGAAACTATACCTTATAAATTTGTGGAGTGTCTTAGAGACTTTTCTTAGCCAACATATACTCATCACTATAAAATTTAGAAACGACCAGTCTTCTACCCTTGATTTGATTATTACTTCAGAGGATAATGTGAATGATTTGAAAGTGGAAAGTCCATTAGGAAAAATGACTATGGTTTGAATTTTGAATATGCCTGCTACACTGAGAAGAAAATGGATACTAATGATGAATATACTGTGTTTCCAGACTACATTTTTTTTTATTATAAGGGAGATTTTGAAAAAAAAAGAAAGAAAACTGGTAAGGGAGATGGAGTGGAACCAAGGACTTGATGGAAAGACAGTAGAAGAGATGTGGGAGATATACAAACAGAAAATGTATAAATTCTATAATGAATGTATACTAGATGAAAAGCTAGAAAAAGTAGATACAGCAAGCCACCGTGGATGAATGCTAAATCATCAAGAGCTAAGAAAAAGAAATACTTTGCATAGAAAAGGTTTCTTGAAAAATTCCCAGAGGTATAAGTTACATAAAAGAATGAGACAAGGCAAAAAAAAAAAAAAAAAAAAAATACCGATACGCAGAAAGAGAGTATGAAAGAAGAATCGTTAAGGAAGCAGCTAAAATCCCGAAACCATTTGCAAAAAGCAAACTAAAAGTAAAGTCTGGAATTGGAAATTTGAAGACGCCTGATAGTACAGTAACAAAATCTGATAAAGTCGCAAACTTACTTAACACATTTTTTCTGGTTAGATAGAATGAAATTAAGTTATCTCTCTGTCTTTAACTCGAAGATTAACACTAAATTAACACACTTAGAAGTTGACCCAATGAAAGTCAAAACAATCCTCGAGAAACTTGATCCAAATAAAGCAAATGGTCCAGATAGAACCAGTACCTGCATTTTGAAAAACACTGTTGATGTGAACAAAATGCCTCCGAGAATTATTTCTTGTAAAACTCTTGAAGAAGGTAAAATACCACAAGACTGGAAGATGACAAATAGTGTAAAACAATATTTAAGAAAGGATCCAAATCAGATCCGGGCAACTATAAGTTAGTAAGTCTCACTAGCCAAGTATGTAGGGTCATGGAAAAGATTTTGAGAGAAGCTTTAGTGGAGCACCTGAAAATGAACAAACTCATGAATGAAGGTCAATATGGGTTAAGGAATGAACGTTCGTGCTTCACGAATTTACTGGAGGTTTTAGAAGATTGGACACAAATGTTGAATTTGGGTGATGGTGTTGATGTGCTGTACTCGTATTTAGATCTCAAAAACACATCTGATACAGTATCACACAAGAGGCTGTTACTTAAACTTGAGAAATATGGAGCTAGGGGTCAGATTCTGAATTGGATAGGGGCATTCCTACATAATCGTAAACAAAGAGTTTGCTTTAGAAAAACTTGTCCGAATTGCTAGATGTAAGGAGTGGTGTAGCGCAGGGCTCAATCTCAGGACCTATTTTTTCTCATATTTGTTAATGACATACCTGACAACGCAAATAACAAAAGTAAACTTTTTGCGGATGATGCAAAAATATATTGCCGAGTCAAAGAAAATAAGGACAGAGTAAGCCTGCAAAATGATATTAACCATCTCTATTCTACATGGTCAGAAAACTGATTAATGAACTTAACCAACTGCAAATGTAAGAGAATGCACCTAGGAATTGGGAATAGAAAGTTTACGTACACAATGGTATCCTCAGAAAATCCTGAAAACAGATTAATCTTGGAAGAAACCAATGCTGAGAAAGATTTTGGAGTTCTAATAAATAAACTAAAAGGCGGTGAAGAAGTACGGTCTGTTGTGAACAAGACAAATTTCACTCTCGAGCTATTTAAAAGGTCTTTTGAAGAACTTGACAAAGATATCTCTTTATTGTTTTATAAATCGTTAGTCAGAAGCAAAATTATGTTCAGGCATGGTCTCCCTATTTCAAAAAAGATCAATAGCGTTTGGAAGGAGTACAGAGACGTGCAACCAAATTAGTACCTTCACTGAGAGAGACAAGTTATCCTGAAAGACTTTAGCCCTTAGGACTAACAATACTTCTCCAGAGAACACTGAAGGGAGATATAATTGAGAGGTACAAGTCTCATGGAATAAAAGATATTGATCATAGAAAGCTGATGCTGGGCAGTATCTTTTATTCCATGTAGCAACCTATACGTCTTAATTATATCTCCCCTCGGTCTTCTCTGGTGAAGTGTTGTTGGTCCTAAGGCCTCAAGTCTTTCAGGATTATTTCTCTCTTAGTGCAGGTACTAGTTTCTCTGCACATCTCTGCACTCTTTTTCTTTCAAGATCTAACTACCCTCGTGACTTCTGGCATCTAGCCAAAAACTTCTACAATAACTTTGCTTCTTCTTCCTTCCCTCCTTTATTTCAACCAGATGGCACCACTGCTATCACATCTATCTCTAAAACTGAATTCTTCGCTCAAACCTTTGCTAAAAACTCTACCTTGGACGATTCAGGGCTTGTGCCTTCCTCTCCTCCACCCTCTGACTACTTCATGCTACCTATTAAAATTCTTTGCAATGATGTTTTCCATGCCCTCGCTGTCCTAAACCCTCGAAAGGCTTATGGATCTGATGGGGTCCCTCCTATTGTTCTCCGAATCTGCTCCTCCGTGCTTGCACCTTGCCTAGTCAAACTCTTTAAACTCTGTCTGTCATCATATACCTTTCCTTCTTGTTGAAAGTTTGCCTACATTCAGCCTGTTCCTAAAAAGGGTGACCGTTCTAATCCCTCAAACTACCGTCCTATTGCTTTAATTTTCTTCCTATCTAAAGTTTTTTTAATCTATACTCAACCGGAAGATTCTTAAACATCTATCACTTCACAGCCTTCTATCTAATCGCCAGTATGGGTTCCATCAAGGCCGCTCTACTGGTGATCTGGCTTTCCTTACTGAGTCTTGGTCATCCTCTTTTAGAGATTTTGGTGAAACTTTTGCTGTTGCCTTGGACATATCAAAAGCTTTTGACAGTCTGGCACAAAGCTTTGATTTCCAAACTATCCTCCTACGGCTTCTATCCTTTTCTCTTTCTTACCGTTCTATTGCTGCTGTGGCAGACAGTCACAGTTCTTCTAAATCTATTAACAGTGGTGTTCCTCAGGGTTCTGTCCTGTCACCAACTCTTCCTATTATTCAGCAATGATTTTCTAAACCAAACTTCTTGTCCCATCCACTCCTACGCTGATGATACCATCCTGGACTTTTCCACGTCTTTTCATAGATGTCCAACCCTTCGAGAAGTAAACAACTTAAGTAGGGAAGCCACAGAACGCCTGACTTCTGATCTCTCTAAAATTTCTAACTAGGGCAGAGCAAACTTTACATTGTTCAATGCCTCAAAAACTCAATTCCTCCATCTATCAACTAGACACAACCTTCCAGACAACTATCCTGTCTTCTTCAGCGACACTCAACTGTCCCCCTCTTCTACACTGAACATCCTTGGTCTATCCATCCTTGGTCTATCCCTTTCTTATAATCTAAACTGGAAACTTCACATCTCATTTCTAGCTAAAACAGCTTCTATGAAGTTAGGTGTTCTGAGATGTCTCTGCCAGTTTTTTTTAACCCTCTAGCTAACTCTGTACAAGGGCCTTATCTGTCTATGTATGGAGTATGCTTCACATGCCTGGGGAGTTCCACTCATAACGCTCTTTTAGACAGGGTGGAATCAAAAGCTTTTCGTCTCATCGACTCCTCTCCTCTAACTGACTGTCTTCAGCCTCTTTCTCACTGCTGCAATGTTGCATCTCTAGCTATCTTCTACCGCTATTTTCATGCTAATTGCTCTTCTGATCTTGCTAGCTGCATGCCTCCCCTCCTCCTGCGGCCTTGTTGCACAAGACTTTAATTTTTCTCTCACCCCTATTCTGTCCACCTCTCTAATGCAAGAGTTAACCAGTATTCTCAATAATTCATCCCTTTCTCTGGCAAACTCTGAAACTCCCTGCCTACTTCTGTATTTCCACATTCCTATGACTTGAATTCCTTCAAGAGGGAGGTTTCGAGACACCTATCCTTCAATTTTTGACTACCGCTTTGGACCCTAATCAGGGTCCGGGATCTCAGTGGGCTTTTTTTTTATTTTTTTTATTAGATTTTTAGTTACCCTTGGCCGGTGACCCTCCTGCGGAAAAAAAAAAAAACCTTCCAAACTTGATTCATCTTTCTTGAGGTAGGGAGACCATGCCTGAACACGATTATGCTTCTGACTAATGATTTATAAAACAATAAAAAGGTACCTTTGTCAAGTTCTTCAAAGGGCCTCTTGATGAGCCCGAGTGTGGAATTTGCTTTGTCCACAATAGATTGTACTTGTTTAGTAAATTTTTGTTTATTATCTACCAACTTAAGTTGAAAAAAAAAATAGAAATAAACGTCATGAGGAGTAAGTTATTTATTTATTTTATTTATTTATTTATTTTTGCCAGTAGTGAATGTATGGAATAGTTTACCCGAACATGTGGCCACATCCTCTGTGGCTAGTCTCAAACAAAAACTAAACATTGGAAAAACGAAGATGTGGACATGGAGGAGCTAATTGGCTCATATTAAATCCGATTACACTTGGTAATATGGTAATAAAAGAGGTATCACTGATGTAATGACTGATACATAATCGAAAGAGAATTTCACTTATCTATCCTGAGTTTAGGTTTACATCCTGAAGTTATTTCCCTAAAAACTGATATCTGGTTAGGAAAAAAACATGGTCTTCTCTCTGTCACAATGATACTCGGCTAGCCACCTAGTTAAATAATTATTTTATCTCTGACTCAAATAGTTATTTTCACATGAACAAAGTTTATAAACAATGCAAGATTCTCGGGACAATGTGACGTACATACCTCTCACAATAATAGTCTGTTAGCCACTGTCATCTTCGACCTGGGGTTGGCTTTATATAGACCACCTCACGTCACCTCACATCTGCTGAGAATCACCCTAACCTAACACCCACCACCATCTACTCCTACATGTTAAGACTAACATTGCACTCCTCTACATATCTCCTTGGAGATCTTATTCAGGCAGGTACTTCTTTTTGCTGAGTCTCTGGCACTTTAATTTCTTGGGATTCCATCACCCACTAATCCCTCCCCCAATATGGTTTTATTTTTTCAGCATGGCACTGCATAGTCTGTCCATTAAGCAAATTTGTAAGGACAAGCGCTGCCGTCCCTCAACACTTCTACTACACGGTATGGACTGATTCATTTTATGTTGAGTTTTTTACATGTACCCGGCAAGGAAATTTCATTTCTTACCCACAGTAGAGTGTTCACTTCCACACTTTCATTCTTTCCACCCCGGTTTGCAATTTGCCTATAACGGCTTTACATTTTCTCTTGTGTCTCCCTTATCACTTGGTCGGCTTCTGGCTTTTTTCGTCAGACTGATTGACATTGTTGCCTACAGAGGGAGGGATGTAACATTCCCTTTGTCATTTAGTTATTATTATTATTACTATTAATTGATTCATTCATTCACTTTATTTATTTATTTATTTATTTAATGAGAAGGGGTGGACTTTGCACGTGCAAATTTAAGGGCTTCCTTTTTAAGGCACTTTGGAATTACCAGATTGAAATTTACACTGCTATCCCTTGGTTTTGTTACATAATACAATAAATCATCATATATGGTAAATTGGGAGAGGGTTGTCCGGGACTAGCATTTATTTGGAATCTGACCTCCCTCCAAGTATTCACTCTCCATTATCCTCCCCCCTCTGTAATTGTCTAAGTTAGAAGTTCTTAACCTGGGGGGCGCGCCCCCCTAGGAGGGCGTGAGTGATTTCCAGGGGGGGCCCAAGCCTCAGGTGAAAAGTATACATTTTTCCAGTTATGTGCTATTTTCTTGACAAGAGCGTGGGGCAGTACTATAAAGATAAGTTTATGAAATAAAGCAGATGTATTGTCGTTACTAACTCTTGTTTTCAAATGCTGTCAACCTTAAACTACAAGGGAAAACATCATCATGCGTCATGACACCATTCGAGCCTTTATGATCTCTGGAAATGTACAATTCAGCAGCGAAGTAGAGCCAGTTTTAGGAACTTGGATTGTGCTGTCGCTCACCGTAATCTTGACTGAGTTAAAGAAACAAATAATCACTCATCTAAGTGACCTGAAAGCAGAATTCATCAGATACTTCCTAGATATAGATGAGAAGCGTGAGGCCTGGAAGTTCATCAGGAACCCATTTCAATATGAGGTAGCTGATGTTGCTGATGAAGTCCAGGAGGAGTTCCTCAAGTTGAAGTTCAACTCCACAGGTACAGAAGACTTCAAAGATATGGATTTGGAGACGTTCTGGGTCAAGTACCCTCCTGGTTACTGGTGGTATTCTGTAATCTCATTTTATAGGTGTACTTTTAGAGCTCCCAGTATTTTACTCTTAAGAACATGTATATGGAGTATTTGACTTGAAAATATAACTCTTTTCGAAACTTTCCATCAAAGAGAATAAGATGAATGATTTTTTTTTCTATTTTTCCTGAATTAAATAAGAAAAGGTGTAAATGTTTTTCTTGGAAAATTAGTAAAAAAATATTCAAATTAAAAAAATGCCTTTTTGCTTTGATAAATTTCTTAAAAAATGGTTGAATAACATGGGAGTTATTAAGTATTAAAATTCCCTACATAAATTACAAATCTGGGGAATTTTTTCTGCAAAAAAACATTTTGAGAAAACGGATGTTGAATGATAACATTTCCTTTTTTGTCATTACTCAATAAGTATAATTCCTACATGCATCAAACTTTGGTCACTTATTTTATGCCTTTAGGACATTTGGTCCTGAAAGAATCATTGTTGTATCTCAATATCCAAGGAAATTACAAGCATATTTGTTTTTGGCCTTTATCAGTAGGAATTACCTCACCACTGGGGGTCTTCGGAACATTAGCTTTGACAGGTGGGGGTGTTTATTAACCAGTGGTGGGCCCCTTCCCCACCCTCCACTAATGTTCCTCACCAGAAAGAGTGAGTGTTTCACTCATTCTTAGTACCCTCCACTTTTATAGTCTTATCTGCAGCAATCCTACATCGCTTTGGCCTTGATGGAGTCTCAGCTTTCCTCTTCCTATCCTTATCTTGCAATTCTTGATGCTTCTTTTGAATTTCAGTCAGGGGCCCAAATCCAAGTTCTTTTGAACTTAGCATTTTTATAATAAGCTGTTCTATAAAGTGGTTTCAAGGATAAGGCTGATGATAGCAGAGAGTACCCAGCATAACCTAAACCTTCCAACATTGACAAGGCAACCAAACCAAGGTTGCATTGTTTTCTATAATGTCTGGTTGTTCACCTGTCTTGGGGCCTGATGAAAACTGTACAAATCCACATGGCCTGCATGTCACTTCTATATTGACATCTGCTGATTTCTCAGTAATTTTCATGTCCAGTTTACCCATACACATATTGCAGCAGGAAGATATTGCATCAAATAACTCAAGTAACACATCTTTGGCCATCATCTTGAATTTAACTAAGTACTCCACCCACATGAGTGTTGCTTGCATCAGTGGTGACTATTTTTTTGGAGAAAAATCTGCTCTTACCAGCACAGGGGCCTCTACTAATTTAGTTTTGAGGATTTCAAAAGATTGTTGGCACTCTTGGATCCATCTAAATTCCACATTTGATTTGGTCAAGCTAGTGAGTGGGCAGCAATTTGGCAAAATTTTTAATATGTTTATGATAAAATCCGCACATTCCAATGAAACACCTTGCTTTTTTTTTTTTTTTTACTTTAGTGGGAAGTTTTATCTTCACTACTGCCTCTACATTTGTGGGGTCTGGATGGATGACATCCATTTTCTGAAACAATGTGTCTTTAAGAATTTTGCTTCACTCTCAGTTAATGTTTGGAATAGTATATCTAATCTGGTGGTTAGGGTATTAAAATCATGGGCCCACATGGGCCCATCCAAGTAATTTCTGATCCAGCCTTCTCTTACTAGCGGGGCTAATATTTGAGCAATTTGTTTGAAAAAAAAAAAAAAATGATGGGAACAAGGAAGTTCAAACAGAAGTTTCCTAAATTTATACAAGGCAGTGCCATCACTGAAGGTGGCGACGTCACAGCTGTCCTCTTGTAAGGTTACCTGGAAATAAGCTTCTTTCAAATCTAGAGTGGCATAATATATGTGACCTGCCACTGTTTCCACTAACTCTTCCAACTGTGGTAGAGGGTAAATCTCTGCTGCTAAATGTTGATTTACAGCCCTGTAATCTAGGCACATCCTTTTCGTTCCATCAGGTTTATTTACTAAAACTATGGGACTAAGCCACACTGCTGTTGATGGGTCTACAATCTTTTTCTCTTCCATTTCTTTCAGCATCTCCGCAATGATCTCTTTCGCAGCAGCTAGATATCTATACCTGGGTGCTTTTACTGGTGTTGGGTTGGAAATGTTAATTTTTGCAGGTGATAGGTTAAAGGTTCCAGTATCATTTGAATCAAGAATGAACAATATATTATATTTCAGAACTAGTGAGCTCAAATTCTCTTTTTGGGTTTTGGTTAGGTGTTTCCAGTCGATGGATTGTTAGTAACTGTCTCAGTCTTTCCTCTCTACTGCTCTTAGTTTCTGCTTGGTCCATGTGTGGCACTAATTCATTTTGTATAGGAGTAGTTTAGAATACCTTCACCTTGTCTACCACTTCTACTTCATAAGACCCTAAAAATATTCCTTGGAAAATTTTGGTATGGCCTTTATTTGGATTTTCACTGGGGAGATAAATTTGTTGCTGCTCATTTACTGTGATACAAAACGGGAATGATATTGTATATTGTATTATGGATGGATAATTAAAGTAGTTCCTGGATTTTCCTTAATATTGATTGGAATGAATTTTGTTTGGTAAGGGGGCAGATTCACCTTTTGGTCAACCCTGAGCAGATTAATGGTCCTATGAAATGATAGTGACTCTCTTTACTCGTCCTCTTTTCTGGGCAAAACTGATAAGACAGAGCTCATTTTTCCATATAAGAGCTTGTTCTTTATGGTCCCAGGTCAGTTTCTCTTCCTAGAACATCACAACTCAACAACGACTCTGAACTCAGATAGCTATTCGGAACTACGGGAATCCACCTTTTGCATACTCTTCTCTACCTACTCCTATGTTCAACTACACTGAACCCAGTATTCTTAAGGGTGTTCCTGTTACTCGTTTCAGGAAGGGCGTGGCATGTCTTTTATTAATTTCACAATGTAGTTTCCATGTTGCCGACTGCTGAATTAAGGTATAGCCACTACTGGTGTCTACTAAGGCCTGCACTAGCCGTTGGTTTACAATGATGAATATGGTAGATGAGGTATTTTCCCATGTTAGCTACAGTATCTAGTCTCTGGTGGTCCCCAACGCTCCTGGGTGTCATGAGTATTCCTCCGGCAATAGGTGCACCACTACTTCCTACTGCCCTCTTTCATCAAGGCTTCTACCTTTTATTGACATTTCTTTAATTTCTGCTAGTAATTCATCCTGATTACAGGTTGGCTTCTCTTGAACCTCTTCCTCTCTCTTACTTACAGTATACAGTTCTGAAGAAGCTTTGACTAACAGGAATTGCCTTTCATGTTCCACTCTATCTTTGAATTTAGTGAGGTGGTAGGTCTCTTCTAAAAAGACCTCCAGTTTTTCTTTGGCCTCTGGCATCAATCCATGACAAAGTTTCCTCTTGATGATTTGTCTCTGTCTAGGAATTACTTTTTGGGAAAATAAGATTCTGTTACTGCATACAAGCATCTAAATTTATGATTAAAGGAATAGGGACTAGTTAGTCAAGCATATTGTAGCTCTTCAAGTTATTGCCATACCCTGTCAGAGTTCATTTCAGTGCCAAATTCATTTTGAAGGAAAGCTTTTAAGATATCTCAGATCAGATATAAATTTTTCTGCTCTTGGTTTTGTACTAAAAGGGCAATTTAGGGCTGAGTCTGGTCTTGGCAATCTATGCTCTCACCTCATCATCTGGGCTAACTTGTTCTACTCTATCAAGGAACAAGCGCAGTTTTCCTTTTGCTTCCATCCCTTCTAAGTCATGTAAGAAAAACTCTGGAATATCCTGAGGTTTTACTAAAAATGAAGAGGAGGGGGACATGACTGAAGCCTAGGATGGAGAGGTCATTCTATTAATCAAGTTTTCAATTACCTTATTTTGGTGAGCAATGATACTATATAATCCAGTTATTCTCCGAGCGGAGCGAGGGGCTTCTAATTTTGTTACCGTACTTCTCTACAACCCACTGCTCTGCCTGGGCCCTGGAGGGTACAACGATGATTTGGCGAGGAGCACCTTTTGGTGTCCATCGCATGTAAAAGTTGCGATTTCAGTCTCGGAAACACTTCCTAGTGGGTAACTTTTGACAGCACAATTTTTATTTATTTTTTTATTATTATATAGCATTTCTTCGTCGCACCCACCGTTTTGCTGTATTTTGCATATTTTGACTTACCGAGTGCGCAAAATGCGCAAATCATATGCCATAATTCACTTCAATATACGGAATAGCCAGTTTTGGTTGACATTTTTAGACTAAGTGACTGTAGAATCAAAATGTATTGTAAAAATTTGACAAAACAAAAAAGAAAATGATATTACGATTAGTTGAACTATGAAAATGTAAAAAAAAAAAAAATAAATAAATAAATAAATAAAAAAATAAAAAAAAATAAAAGGTTTTCTTATGCTCGCTATTTTCAACAGTTAATAATTGAATGTTGAAATATATTATTACATTAAATAGGAAAAACTCTCATGAACACGATAGTGTGGTCAGAATGCAGATAAATCTCCACATATAGAAAACACAGAGTCATGTATAGCAACATGTCACTCGCCGCAACCATCATTGCAGCACGACACTTTGCGTGGCGTGTGCAGGCAGGCTCTGTATGACCAGGTCTGCAGTGCGTCTAAAAATGTGAACCCCCAGCCGCTGAGGGAACGTCCTTTAAGTTGCTCCGCAGCTTAAAGCACCTGTTATCTGGTTTTATTTTCCAATTCCTCCCTTGTCGGCTGATGGGTTTCCTCTGTTTCAAGTTTTGACTTCCTGGGATCCATTTTGACTAAGTAGATGTTGAGTTCAGTGACTGTTGAGTTTCTGGCAAAGATTCGATTCCTTTTGGTTACTGTGACGGTGTCAGCAGTAAATTATTGAGTAATATAGCCACCACTAACGCTCATTTATGCTGATTCATTATCCAAGAGATATTCACTAATGCATTTAACAATTGGCTTCTTCCCTCCTTTTGTTAAATGTACTCCATTCTTATGTGTGCTTGTGTTAAACTGAATGAATTTAGTGTCAATCTTCTCCCTAATTTCCTGTTGATACCATTCTTAACTTTATTGTACTGGGTTAGGCTTACAAGGTCTGGGTATTCTTGCAGCTCTTCCAGCACCAGAGCTACAATTACATCACGATTATTTTCAGTGGATTTAATTTCTATAATAGGTGTATTTGCTGGCTAGGAATGAGGTATTAAATTGGAGCTACTGGGTCCAATTTAATATTTCATTTAGTCTATCATAAAAAGAAAAGAAAAAAAAAAAAAGGATCGGCTTTACCTCCTGGTGCCCTAAAAAAATTTACTTGACACACTCAAATAATAGGAGAATTGACTGTGGCCCTCAAAACTTACTCTTCCCATTTTCTCCTACTAAGGGAGCCTCACTCTAGGTAACAGATATCCCACCGCTAGCCACCAGTGTCACGGGGGAGGGGGTTTTCCATTTAGCTTTAGCTATTAAAGTTCAGTTTCAATTATTATCATTAAGTTGGATGGTAATTTTGTTATGCTTAGTTTACTTCCATTTGTTTGTGTTTTCAACTTTAGATTGTTTGGTTGTTAAAAGTTAAAAGTAGCTGCCACCAGCCATGGGTTTATGATTAATATATTGATCTTTGTGTGTTATGGTAGATTTGTTCTTATTAAGAAGCCGGGGTTCTATAAGGTACTGGAAAATCCCATGAAGAAAAAAAAAATGATGTATTTATTAGATTTTTCTGTTAGTTATTTAGATTTTTTTTTTTTTCTGTTGTGGGATTTTTCTACAGTGAAACCTCGGTTACCGAACGCCTCCATTTTAGGACAAAGTGGTTTCCAAACAAAATTTAAAACTCGTTATTATTTCGGTTGTGGTACCATAATTCAGTTCTTGAACAAAGTTACTTGATTTCAAATATTAAAAGACATAGCAAAACTTGCCGTTTATTACTAATTTAAAGCTTCCATAAATATTTACTTCGTTTTTATATATTTGGAGTTCTCGAAAAACACAAAGTGTAAGACAATAATTCATTCTTCAAAATAAATTAATGTGATCCCGTTCAAAAGCCACGATGTAAACAAACAGTTTCCGGCGCTCAGGAGCAATCCCGGGTCACTTGTGGCTCTCTCGATGATCCATAACACCATCACTACTACACAACTGCATTTTTCCAGCAGTTTTTCCTAGCAGCAAGATGTCTAAGTGTTATGATCACTTCATTTTGGTGGAAAGTGGGTTGTTCCTCTGTGTCCTTCTGTAAGGCTTCCCTCACTAGACTGGTGACAAAGAGAATACTTGCACCATCTAAATAGTATCTTCAGATGAGTTTTGTGTCACTAACTTCATTCAATACATCCTTTTTGGATAAATAATTTATGAGCTGGAGATGCTGTGAAGTAGCCATCTTGGCTGAGGGAGCGTCTGTCAGAGGCCACTAAGACGAGGTTAGGCTGATGTCTGGGAACGGATTAATCCATTTACAGTAATTGCTATGGGAAAATAGTTTCGGTTTTCGAACATTTCGGATTTCGAACGGTATTCAGGAACTCTCACTAACTCTCTACAGCTAAGCTCTCCGCAGCTAGTTCCTCTCACAACTTCACTACTGCAATTAACTACTACAATGAATTCAGTTTCCTTAATTTCTACTCTTTCGTTAATGTTACACATGCTTCATATTAGTCTCTTGCCACCAACCTCACAGGAACTTGTGAGACGACACAGCTGGCGACTACAGTCTCTCTCTCTCTCTCTCTCTCTCTCTCTCTCTCTCTCTCTCTCTCTCTCTCTCTCTCTCATCATCATCATCATCATCAGTCTATACTTTGCTCGTTTAGCTTGACAATGATAAGATTACACCATCTTTTGTATGGTCTCCGTAATCTCTCCGAGACAAGATTCATCAAGGTCATAGTGTGACCTGACAAGGAGGAAGCATACCTATGCTGCCTCGTGTCCTGAACTCCACCCGCGTCTTCCCAGTACCGGCAAAAGTGAGTTGAGAAAGAAAGGTTCTGTGCTGCTTCCTGTTTATCTGCTAATCAGTATCGTTTAATATTTCTTAGAATTCATAAGTGTCTGATCCAAGTTGACTAAAGAAAGTAATTAATGGAAATGTAATATTGCTCGAAACGCAGAATTTTTTTTATAAGGATCACTCACTGTACTGTACATGAAAAAAAAAAATAATAATAATAATAATATTCTTTAGGATACAGTGAACAAATGCAATATGTAACTGAAGAAGGTTGTGAACGAGATCGTAAACCTTTGATCCTAGGGAGAAGGAAACATGGGATATTGAAATAAGAAGCTAAATATTGAGTATTTATATACGTATATATATATATATATATATATATATATATATATATATATATATATATATATATATATATATATATATATATATATATATATATATATATATATATATATATTATGATATGTATGTATTATAAGTTAACTTTCTTCTAATTATTAATATTATGCTTATCATTATTACTACATGTATTCTTATTTATCATTTATTTATTTATTTACACAAGACGCTTCTCGTCCCTCTTTAGTCCTGCAGGATTACTGTTCGCCCTCCCGCGCGCTCCTTGTTGTCCGTAGCAAGGCCTGTGTATAGTAAAGGATGGTCCACTCCAATGGGCGAGCTGGTCGCCGCGCGAACGGTGCCACCAAACGGCCAGAGGGTAAAAACAGCCAAAGCACAGAAGAACTTGTGGAGAGAAGCGATTTGTCGACCGACGCAGCTTTTTTATGCGTATATACGTTGCCAAGATGGATATTTGATTATGTTCAGCAACGTACTGTTCAAATAATTACAAGTGTCCTTTTTGTCTTTCCGAAGGAACCTGAGAAAATCTGTAACTGTTTTCTTTTTAGACTCGTAAGTTCTTACTAATTTTTTGTAATAAACTCATCATGTACCAGAGGTCTGTGTCATTATTATTGTACTGGTCTTTCTAGATGATAGGTTATGTATCAACCAAATAGTTACACGGGATTGTGATCGAGCTACTCATATGTTGAAGTGTGATGTGAAAGTGGCTACATTGTGGAATTACCTACCACAATCTGTTAGCTCGCCTATCATGCCAACATTCAAGTCCACTCTGCACTAATATCTTAGCAGTATGTTTCAGTATAGGTAGGAGATTTAGGCCAAGGTACGATTTCCAGACATGACGATCTAAATCGCTTTTGGTAGTCAATCAGGTGAGCTTGTGAATGCTGACTTCTTTATGCCTTTTGTTCAAAGCCCCAATGCTATTATTTACGACTTATAACCCAACTTTGTGATTAAGCCTGCATGATAATGATTAAGCAAGCAAGCAATGATTGGGTTTTGTCTGTAATATATATATATATATATATATATATATATATATATATATATATATATATATATATATATATATATATATATATATATATATATATATATATATATATAACATTAAGTACTGCGTCAAGAATCAGTTAGGTTATAAGAGGCAAATACAATATTCACAGTGCTGCCTTTAATTTAGGGATGGCATCATGACATGTGTTGTAAAGGAAATTCAAAGATGAGCTTCAGGAGACTATTTTATGATTATACGGAAATACAATAGGGTTGAGGATGAATATGAAGGCAACAAAAACGTTCAACAGCTTTATACCAGACAGATAAATTAGAATCGAGAATGAGGTCATAGTATGTGTTAGGAATATAAAGTATTTATGTAGAAAGAAAAGTAGTTTGAGAACAGAACATGAAAAATAAATCGATAGAAAGATAGGAATAGGATGGAGTGTCTGAGAAAACAAGCAATGTAGAGTAATCTCCCTCTCTCAATAAGAAAAAAAAATAAATAAATAAAAAAAATAAATAAATAAATAAATATGCATTTAACCAACCCTAACATACGACTCGGAGAGCTTGGAACCCCCTTAGAGCCTACTACTGTACAACGAATAAATTATTAATTAAACAGTTATGAAACTATTGTATGACAAAAACGAAATGTGAGGTAAGTATCTTATTTACATGGGAAAGCAAAGGGAGCAGTTAGAATCCATGAAAGAATAAAGAATTGTACTATAGGCCGTTCACTTAAGCTAGATTCCTGGGGGTGGATTCATCATAGCATTTACCAGACCAAACTCCTAGTAACTCCGCAAACATGGTAAGTTGCTATTCACTGGTAACTCGCCTGGTAAGTTGTGACTGCTCTCTGGCGCTGGTAACTCTATCACCACTTCACTTACGAGTAGGAAGGAGTGCTGTCAGCTGGAGAATATTTAATCCTCCAGCTGCTTACATGGGTGAGTTCTGAAGGTGAATACTAATTTGTGATAATCCCAGTTGTTGCAAGAGTCGGTATATATGTACGAGTAACAATGATCGAAATATAGGTCTACCGTGTAAAGGACTTGATCAGTGGCTCAGTATGAGTGGGCTGGCTACGGTGTTGTGTTACCATTTTTCGCTCTGCTTTTAGGTGTTTTAGGTAGAAAAAAAACCGATGGACGAGTTCAGTATTGGGTACATAAGACAAACAAAAGCGATGTGTGTACGTACAGTGTAATGAAGACAACAGAGAGGCGGTAGTCGCAGGTCATCAGCGCCGTCCATGTTATCCCTTGTCTTGTGGCTTTTATTGTTACTAATTGTCCTCATTACATTGGTCCTGAACTTATAAAATGAAAGTAACATTTAAATAACCAGCAGGTGTGTTGGGGGCGGGGTGGTGATGCGGGGAAAAGGCTGCAAGATTTATAGGGAGGCAGGATATATATATATATATATATATATATATATATATATATATATATATATATATATATATATATATATATATATATATATATATATATATATTGAATTAGCCTTGTCTTGTCAAGTCAAAGCAGGTAGGTGTAGTAGTGGCAAGTGTCAGGGAGGTGGAGGCAGAGTGGTGGTAGTGTGGTGAGAAACAGCAAGTGTGATAGTGTGTGTTGCGTTGTTCATTATTTACTTAGAAACCTTCATAGAAGTAAGTGTGATGATGCTCAAGGTGTGTAGTGGGGGAGTAGGCTAGGTACTAAGGCAGGTGTGGTGATGGTGTGTGGTTTGGTTAGCGAGTGCCAGACATAATTTTGTGGTGGTGGTGGTGGAGATGGTATGCGATTGCAACAGCATTATTTTGTAGTGGTGTGTGGTAGGAGCAGCAAGGGCCAGATAGATGAGGCTGCTGTAGTTAATGTGTATGGAGCCAGTGACCGAAAATGTATAATTATAAGCTGGACTGGCTCGCTGCAGGGCTGTCAACGAAAATGTGTTTTCATAGGGACTCTCTCTCTCTCTCTCTCTCTCTCTCTCTCTCTCTCTCTCTCTCTTCTGTCAGAGAAGTCCAGGATCCGAGCAGCCTCTCTACTCTCGATCAGCACCAGGACGGATGACCAGCGGATGGCCAGCGTCACCATTCAGCACTATGATGCATTTCGTCATCATCGCTTTAAGTACCGCCTGTACTTAAAGCGGGTCCGAAAACACAATGTGGTGTCGGCGCGACTGAGACTCGGCTACTGATCTCTGGCAGGTTGTGGGCTTGGCAGACGAGCTTCATTATACCTCCTGCCCCCTGTGCCACTCTCCTAACTCCAATAACCTGCAACACTACTGTCTGCATTCTCCTGCTGTGGGAGACCTGCTCCCACGTGGACAGCCTCTCCGAGACGTATGCCAATACCTGCTACAGGACGATCACCTGGACCTCGTCATGACCCGCGGCTGTTAGCTCTCAATTTTTTGCTCACTAACTGTCCCCTTATGTATTTATGTTCGTCTACCTTGCCTTTTGAAGTTAAAAATATCACAAGTTCTATGTTGTATTATCTACTTTCAACTTATAAAAGCCCAGTCTCACTCTATTGTTAATTAATTTATGTTTGCTGTCACTGCTTTTGATACTTATGTTCTGTAATGCTGCCTCATTATAAACTGCTTGCCTTTATGATGTGATTATTTGAATTATCAATTGATACTGTCAGGAGTATTTTTGTATGGTGTATTTCTGTAGACGGGCGCGTTTCCGTGCGCAATAAAGTGATCAAACAACAACTACAACAATACTCTCTCTCTCTCTCTCTCTCTTGATGTTTCATGCCTACTAAAAACAGCATCTAAGGAGGTGGCCTTGGCAAAAGTCTCCATGTCTTCCAGTTGAAGTCTTCCTTCTTCACTTGTTCAGAGCCCTACAACAGTACAGCTACAGCACCACCTTTTGTCTTACATTTACTATCTCAACTTATTTTAACATCTAAGTGCCCTTTCAGCCTTTTACTATGCTAATGTACACTTAAGTATTGTCAAGATATAAGAGAAGTTTAGCATACAGATTTACTTCCATCCCAAAAAATTAGCTTAATGTATTACCTACATAAAAAAAAAAAATACAATGAAAAAAAAGGTGAAAATCTTAAAAAGCAACATGTTACTAACCTATTATCATATCTAAAAGTAACAAAATAATCATACATTATACACAAAAAAAATGATCTTGTATTTGATCTTTTGACAGCAATTTCTGCCAGGGAATTGGCTATGACTTCCAGCATTGTAGTCATGGCCTCCATGCAAGTGCTGAAAGTGAGTTTCTTACGTCCAGTTGATCACTCAACATATCCACTGAACCCCTCGTGTTCCTCGTCTCGGTAAGGATGCCTTGTTATATCTCCAACATCTGAGGAACTGCTAGACCTTCTGGCCTGCTTGTGTGTCGCCTGTTGGGACTAGCAGTAGGCAAGGAGATGCAAAGATGTCGAGGACTGGACAGGGAGAGTGCAGAGTGATGTGGGCTGCACTGCTGACAGAATATGGACAGTGGCTTTGCTGACTTGGCTCTGGCTGAGGTGAGGCCAGGAAGGATGACACAGCAGCAAGTGTGGCTGAATGATAGAGCGAAACAGACTGTTCCATGCTGTCCTCTTCACCCACACGACTGAAAGTAATGGAAAACCATCAATATAATAATTATACATATTCATAGAAGTCATGGAAACAAGGAAGAATCCAGCTAACACACCCAATAAAAATCAAAATATTATTCATAAGAAAAAAAAAAAAAAAAAAAACAAAAGTGACTATAAAGTTGGTGAATATGAAGATTACTTATCATTTATACTTTACGAGTTCTTGAAATTACGTGTAGGGGAACTGCTAGATTATTTAGTGAGTGATTAATAATGTTGATATAAGGTCCTACACTAATGATTCATAGTTGTGCCTTCACAGACTAGATTATCTGGAAGAAGTCATGGGATGCAGAGCTTGAATAAAAAGGGCAATAAAAAGCACATGTATTGCCAAAAGCCAGTCAATTTTGCTGGCGATATATTAATCCACAATAAGGACACAAACCATTTGCGAGGGATAGCATACTGATTTCTTTAAAATCAGAAAAAAAAAAAAAACCGAACTGTAGCTAAATGAGCATATACGTAATTCAGTGCAGAGCCTGTTATTACACAGGATATTTAAAGATGATATACAGACATAATTTAGGCAAGGTGCATCAATTGATCATCTCTTACCACCTCCTGCTCTGCTTCTTGATTGCTTGACATGCCCACACCTGCTGGACTCAGCTGTGCTTTGCCCTCCACCTATGGGGAATTCAGGGTATTATGAATAGGAAACATGAAACTTAAATTGAATATATGTACCCAGCATTGGTTATATATTGAAATGAGTCATTCTTTCTCAATTATCAATTTTAATAGTGTGAAGGCACTTCCTCCACATTATTGTTGGTATGTCAAATTATGTAACAACCAATGCTGGGCACCGCAAACCAAAAAATCACTTCAGCAAACCACAAATCCGCAAACCCACAACCACGAATCTGCAAATCTCCTGATATTTACTTTTTCACAACCACAAATCCGCAAACTGCAAAGCGTTCCTTAATATCTTTTTCTTTTTACGACAAAAGAATTAAAACACGGTTAAAACAGCTTAAAAGGGTAGGTCACTCAATTATTGTATAGATAAATGAAGAAATGTGTTAACTTCATTCTAATGTTATCATTATCATTATCATTTTTAATGTTAATTTAATGTTGTTACCTAGGTTGTGCGCTGCCTGGGCTACCCACCTGTGCGATGAAAAAAGCTAAGATAATATAGATAGATAGATAGATGTTAATTTTTAATGTTATCACAAGGCAGTCGGGAATTTGAACGCGGGCCCACTTAATACCTGGTAGGCCCGGGTTCAAATCACTCACTGCCCTGTGTTGAAACTTACTTAATTTAGTTCGCCTCCAACAACAATGGAGGTAATTCTGTCTTGAGCAGGACCATGTTGCCCTTCAAGAAGGTCAAACACTCAGATTTTGTAGAGTTCAGGCTGGCCCTTTTTGGCTTCATTATGTCTTATCCTTTGCGAGAATAGTCTTTTCACGGCTGCAGAACTAGGGACAGCCATGTTATACTTAAGGAAGACATCAGCTAGCTTTAGCGCCAAAAGCGCTAAGTTGGCACACTATACCCGAGCTAAAGGCTTATAGTTGCCAACTTGACAGTTCAGATATGGCAAGTTTTGGCAACCTAAAACAAGCTTGTGTTTGCTTTACCACGTGGTTTGCGGGAATGTTTGTGTTTGCGAAAGTACTTCCGCAAACACAAATCCATAAATTTGCGGGGATTTTGCCTCAAACTCAAATCCACACAAAAAAAAATAAAATAAAATAAATAAATAAAAATAAATAAATAAAATAAAAAATAAAAAAATTACCCTCCGCAATTGTGGAGTTTGAGGTTTGCGGAAGTGCTTGCGGAAGTGCCCAGCTCTGGCAATAACTCTCTCCCACCTGTAGCTGTGTTTTCTGTTAAGTTATTTTTTTTCTCCCTGATGTCAGTGAATTTGTTTCTGATTTCAGTGATGCTCTTGACAACGCTAATCACAGCGTTGACCAGCTGTCACTGCGTCCCACGCCTGCTCCTTCATCGTGCCGGTGGGGCAAGGAGTGAGTGAGCCAACAACAATGTCCCACCTCGCCCTCACTGCTGAAACGAGCGTCGGAAGCTCCTGCCTGGAAAAGTTGTGGAATGGCTTGTTATTGCTGTTGCTGTTAGGCTCACGATGATGTAATGATCCTCATGGGCCCTAGTGAAATCCTGGAAGGCTATCACGGGAAGATACAGGGGAGGCGGGTGACAGCTGGTTGCCATGACGGTGGACACCTGAGCCCGCCAGGTGGAGTATTGTGAGTGCAAGACGATATTATTTTGCGACCGTAGTGCAGTGCGGCGAGAATGGTGTTCGAGATTTGTGACTCGCTCTCCAGTAGCAGGCGATGAAGGAGCATATGTGTAAAATTCCATATGTATACTAATGTGAGGCCATTTCTTTTTCTCTCATTTTTCAATTCTAGTGATGATCGTTTCATATATATATATATATATATATATATATATATATATATATATATATATATATATATATATATATATATATATATATATATATATATATATATATATATATATATATATATATATATATATATATATATATTAGGCGCTGGCCACACTGGCCATGTAGAATGAATCTTTTAATAAACATTCATACGATAAAACACCTCTTGAGTCATCAATAACTAAAATTATAGAGATATTATATATCCATGTACTGTATTACTCTGAATGTCAAGACATACGCGTTTGTAAACACGCACATGTAAGCCTATCGCATCTTATGTAAGCTTGGAGGTGATTGGCTGTTCCCTGCCACCAGAACCTTCTGGCGGCCACCAGCTGCAACAGCTCTAGTACCTTACCAGGCCGCTACTATGTCGTTCCTGAATAGCAATTTACTAACTCTGGTAGTGGTCTGGTAACTTGGCCCTCGTAAGTGGGCCTCGCTGGTAAGTTTGATGAATCCAGGCCCTGGCGCCTAGGCGGGTCTGTAAGCTTTCAGCTGATTGGCTGCACCATTCTCTCGCTAGCACCACTCATGTCAAGCCACATTTTGCGTGCTCGAGTGAGAAATGTTTCTATATTATATGCCATAACTCACTTCATATACGGGATAGCCAGTTTTGGTTGACTCCATCAGACTCAGCAGTGACTGTAGAATCAAGATGTATTGTAAAAAAATGACAAAACAAAAAAAAAAGAAAATGGTATTACGACGAGTTGAACTATGAAGATATTAAACAATGTTTATATTATGTTTAACTTGTGCTCGCTATTTTCAACAGTTGTTCATTGAATACTGAAATATATCATTACATTACGTAGAAAAAACTCTCATGAAAACGATAGTGTGATCAGAATGTAGATAAGGCTCCACATATTAAAAATAGTGTAATTTATAGCAACATGTCACTCGCCGCATCCATCACGGCGGCGCGACACTTTGCGTTGTGTGCGGAGGCAAAGTGAAGTTAGACACCAAACAACTGGGACGGTAATTATAAAAAAGTCATAAATAATATCCACAATTACTGTACTCATGGTTATGAAAAATTCATAATTTTCTTTCATAAGGACTATGGGTTTTCATATCCTCTTTCACAGCTGTGAGTTATGGCCGACTGAAACCCGTATGCAAAATACTTGTTCATTGATAAAGAAAGGGCTTAGAAAGATGAAGACATATTACATTAGCATATATATATATATATATATATATATATATATATATATATATATATATATATATATATATATATATATATATATAAACTTCTTTTTGGTGGCTGTTATATGATAATTACACTATCTCTTTTAAATTAAGAATTCACGTCCCAAATTGCCGAAGTTAAGCAGGATTATGCATGCTACGGATAAAAAATAAACTTATTCAAAATTGTTGATTAATTAATGGTCGCTATAATGTTATATCTGAAGAATGATCCTTTCTTTTCTTTAATATCTTTGTTAATCCCATTATTTTTTCACAGTATTGTAATGTTACTGGGAAAGATTGTCTTAGTCCTCTTTAAAGCCTAATTTAGTTAGGGAGGTTGGGTTTTGTTACAAGATTACCTTAGTCCTATTTAAAATCTAATTGGTTTGAGAAGTTGGATTATATTGGTAGATAAAAAAAAAAAAATCAAAATCAAAAGAAAGCCTACCAAAATAATTGTACAATGAAAATATGTAACTTCTTCAGAAAAAAAAAAGTGCATGTTAAGGAGGCTGCTCTAATACACTTTTCTTCAACAAACTTTTATTACACGTTTGAATGAAATTAATTCATGAAAGTGTTGAGACAAATTTTGTCTAACAATCTTTGAATCCCTGCCTATCCATAACTCTCTCTCTCTCTCTCTCTCTCTCTCTCTCTCTCTCTCTTTTATATATATATATATATATATATATATATATATATATATATATATATATATATATATATATATATATATATATATATATATATATATATATATATATATATATATATATATATATATATATATATATATATATATATATATATATATATATATATATATATATATATATTCTATCTATATCTATATCTATCTATGTATCTATATCTATCTATCTATCTAATATATATATATATATATATATATATATATATATATATATATATATATATATATATATATATGTCTATCTATCTATCTATCTATCTATCTATCTATCTATCTATATATATATATATATATATATATATATATATATATATATATATATATATATATATATATATATATATATATATATATATATATATATATATATATATATGTCTATCTATCTATCTATCTATCTATCTATCTATCTATCTATCTATATATATATATATATATATATATATATATATATATATATATATATATATATATATATATATATATATATATATATATTATACACACACACACACACACACACTTCTGGAAGGTTCTCGCAGTGTCGCTGATGCTCTGTCCCCCTCCCCTTCCTGCTCTTACCATCATCAAGATAAGTGTCGCCCCGCCGTGATGCAACAAGTGACATGCTGCTACAAGTAACTCTGTTTTCAATAAGTATTGCATTCTGATCACACTATCGTGTTCACGAGTGTTTTTTTCTTACGTAATGTAATAATATATTTCGGCATTCATTGATTAAATGTTGAAAATAGGAAGCATAAGTAAAACAAGTTATAGAAAAAAAAAATATGTTCACAGTTCAAGTCGTCGTAATACCATTTTCCTTTTTTGTCAAGTTTTTATAACACATCTTGATTCCTCAGTCAATGTTGAGTTTGATGATGTCAACCAAAACTGGCTATCCCGTATATGAAGTGAGTTATGGCATATAATATATATATATATATATTTTTTTTTCACCTGAGCATGCAGAATGTGGCTTGATGTGAGTGCCAGCGTGAGAATGGTGCAGCGAATCAGTTGGGAGCTTACAAACCTGCCTAGGCGCCAGGAATCTAGCTTAAGTGAACGGACTAATAACATAATAACAATACTAATATCAAGGGGACTGTATATCCAAGTGCAGAGTCCTTGCTAACATTACCATCAGTGGCTTTGCCACAAAATGCGGCGCAACAGATTGGGATGGGTGTTGTGGAATTTTTCATATGAGAAGGGCATGTAGACCCTGGACCTGGACATCACTACAAATGCTAGCTAATCACCCTAGTGCAGAAACGGTGGAAGCGGTGGTCCCACAGTGACTCTTGTGACTGTTTTGGTGTTTCTGTGACTGTCCTGCTCAGTGCAGCCTGTTGTTTACCGTGCCACCTACGCTCCACATGCATCACATGCTTCCAGCCTCGTGCCTTGCCGTTACCTTACCACGCTGCTGTTCCTGCCCTTGGCCATATTCCTGTGGGTCGCCAGCTTCCTACTCTTTGCTGCCTGTTGGACGTTCTTCAGATTCCTAGGATGCCAGGCTGTCCCCCACGTGGCGCTCCAATGCCCGCCCTGCACCCACGTATGCATCCCTGGTTGAACTCCATTTGAGCTTCCTGGGGGCCCCACTGCTGCTATGGCTGCTGAGTGCCTTATGGGCTTTGCGGCCTGTTCTATGATTTGGATCTTCCTACAGGCTTCGAGGGGTGTGCTTTTGTCTCCGGCTGGTTCCCTACCTGCCTCCCAATCCCTGCGCTTTGTCCTGGTTCTGCCCCTTGTGATCGATGTCCACCGTCGTCCCCGGTATCCCACCCTGTCTACAGTTCCTCTACACTTTTTATCGAAGTATTTGGGCTGGTATTTATAAAACTGCTAAGCATGGACTTAGCTCGAAGAAAAGCTAAGGCATGACTAAGCGTCTTATAAAGTGTCTCAAACTCATCATATCTGCTGAGCACGACTTAGCCCTGCCTTAGCAGACGACAAAATTTAAGCCACAATCGAGGTAACTCAAGCTGGCTAAGGCAGTGCTAAGACATCAACAACAAGAAACATGGCTGAACATCAACAAATGCAAAGACGGCGTCCATGAACGCAAGAACATTCTCCATATGAATGATGACGCTGAATTTATCAAGACATAAAGACTGAACCGTGAGAGAATTGTTGTGACAGATTTAATCAGTTGATATAACTAAAGCTGATATATTTTTTTTTTATTTACCACAATTTCTTTCTTGGGAAACAATAAAACATTATATTTAGGTAAAAATGTACTTATTATGTTAAGCCACAAACATATGTATATATCGCAATGACTTAATTTTCGCTCCCAAACTCTATTTTTTTTTTTTTCTTGTTTGAGGGGATACATGGATGAATCTTACAAAGAATGCCTAATCATCAGAGTATCCACTTCACCCTCCTGACACTTGCAATGCATTGCTCCTTACTTCACCTCTGACCCGTCTGTTGTAGGGGTGGTGGCGACCTGCGCCTCGAAGGCGCGACAGGCCACTCCTACCTGAATGGTGTTTTATTGCTCATAGCGACCACACTTTTCCCAGTCCCTGGCTGTCCTCAGCGGCCATCCCTAGAAACCCACCTCACCCAATTCTTGACCTGGCCTGACCCATGACTCACCACTTAGGAACTTCCTTTCCTATCCTGACTATCCATAGGTATGAAAATGCAGTACAGTAACCAGATTTCATTAAAAAAAAAAAAAATAATATATATATATATATATATATATATATATATATATATATATATATATATATATATATATATATATATATATATATATATATATATATATATATATATATATATATATATATATATATATATATATATATATATATATATATATATATATATATACTCGTATATATATATATATATCATATCATATTTATAGGTATGTAGTGACTGGCCAGCCGGCTAACCACTCCACGCTAATCCTCGTGGATTCCCAACATGCTAAGCTTCCCAGGTGTGGAACCAGCCAGACTCAAAGACAGGTCAGGTCAAGCACCTGGGAGCTAGGGATTAGGGAACCCACGAGGCAGCAGTTAGTCTCACCTCGACTCTCGTCTCGCACACCCGTGGCCGCTCGCCCGAGTACTGCTGTAAAACCAACAATAAACCCAAGACTGTCGGGCATTGACAAGAGCCTCCTTCAACTCGTCAAAAGCACGTTGGCAGTCCTCAGCCCACTGAAAACAAGCCCCTTTTCGAGTTAGGTGGTGGAGCGGCGTCGCGATTTGGGCAAACCCCTTCACAAATCGCCGGTAATAGGTGCAGTCCTAAAAATCCCTGCATTTCTGTTACATTCCGTGGTACCGGCCACTCTCACCGACTCCACCTTCCCTGGGTCTGTTTTTACCCCTTCACTACTGTGTCCGAGAAACGGCACTTCCCTCTGGAAGAGGCAGCACTTTCTCAGGCTCAGTTTCAGATTAGCCGCCCTGAACCTGTCTAGCACTGTTTTCAGTCTCTCCAGAGCCCATTTGAACGAATTAACGTACACTAACACGTCATCCAAGTTTACCAGGTCACTTTTCCTTAACAGTCCGTCCAACACACGCTCCATAGGTAGCCGGGGCATTCACCAGTCCAAAACTCATTACTTTGAACTGGAATAGTCCCTGCCCATATGAGAAGGCCGTCTTTTCCTTATCCTCCTCGGCATTGAGATAGGAAGGTTGGAGTGGCCTTGAGGCGTCCTGGGTGAAGCCACCCAACTGTCAGGCGGCCATATTGTCGTAGGATAGGCAGCAACTGCAGGGCAGAGATGAAACACGTCATGGAAGTATTTCGCTATGTTGGAATGTATGTATGACCCCTCTTTTATGTTGGGGTTGGGATGAGGTCCCATAGTTACTAAGGAGAGTCAGGTCCGTATGGGTTGGGCTATGATGAGTCAGGTTAGCTCGAGTTAAGCCTGTGTCAGGGTGCTTATTAAGGAGTGTCAGGTCTTGACCCAAGTCGACCTACACATACTCTCTCAGTCAATAATTCAGTAGAGCTCTCGTATAGAGAGAGTAAAGACAGGAGTGTTGCTCCGTGCGTGGTGTGAAATGCCGACTACCTGTGTTGCATTTGGGTGCAATGAACAAGCGAACAAAAAATCTGATCCATCCATTACATTTCACCAGTAAGTTTATATATTCATTTATGATGTTCTAGGAAGTGTGCATGATTTTCATAATGAAGACTGACGCACAGGAAATAGGCGCTTTGATTATTTGATCGCAGTGTTAGGAACATGTTTACAGGCTACCAAAGGACCCAAGCAGAAGAAAGGAATGGCTTGCAGCTATACGAAGAGACAACTACACCCCAGGCAAACAGGCACGGCTCTGCTCCAAGCACTTTAGACCTGATGATTTCGACAGGACGTCCTTGTGTTACGTGAGGCTGCGAGATGGTGTTGTTCCCAGCATATTTGAGGCTTTCCCTTCACACTTACAGAAAAAAAACAAGCAAAAGGAAACCTCCCAAATCTCGCCCTCTCTGTGATCCTGCCCCACAAGAAGCGCAAGATAGTGGACATTCTACTTTAGCTGTGCCGGAAAATCCTGTGCAAACAAACTCAGGTGAGTCACCAACCAAAGCCCAGCTAAAGAGGAAGCTGGGAGAAACAGAAACACAACTCGTGAAGTCTAGAAAAAAAATTAAACTGTTGCATCAGAAAACAAGACGACTCAAGAAAAAAAATGCCGAATTGTGTTCTGTGATCAGTGCATTGAAACAAAAAAACCTAGTAAGTGAAAATAGTTTGACAGTTTTAGAGTCATGTGCTGGCGGAGTGAGTGACCTTGTGAAAAGACAGGTTGCTAAGAATAGCGGTGAACCCTTGCTTGCTCAGTATTCTCCTACCTTGAAAAGTTTTGCTCTCACTTTGCATTTCTACTCTCCAAATGCTTATAGATTCGTAAGGAAAACTTTTGACACCTGCCTCCCTCACCCACGAACACTACGAAAATGGTACAACACTGTAGAGGTGAAACCAGGATTCACAAATGTAGCGTTCAGTGCACTCAAGCAACAAATTCAGTCATCCCCAGACAACCGCAGTGTCTTTTCACTAATAATGGATGAAATGGCTATACGTCAAGAAGTTGAGTGGGATGGAAATAAATATCATGGATTTATAGACATGGGAACTGAGCTTGACGATGACTGCTTACCTGTGGCCAAGGAAGCACTTACTCTTATGGTAGTGTCACATAAGTCTGCTTTTAAGGTGCCAGTTGGATATTTTTTGATAAATGGACTTGGCGGCATTGAAAGAAGTAATTTAGTTTTGCAGGCATTAAGTGAACTTCATTCAGTTGGGGTAAATATTGTGTCCCTTACTTGTGATGGTTCTGCTCCTAATTTAAGCATGTTAACCCATCTTGGCTGCAGTTTACAACCTCATAATATTAAGTCGCACTTCAGTCATCCTTCGACAGGCAAGCCAGTCTGTGCTTTGCTTGATCCATGTCACATGTTCAAGTTAGTTAGGAATTCCCTTGGCAACCTAGGCACATTTTTGGATGGGAAAGGTAACACTATTGAGTGGGAATTTATTAAAAGACTTCATAAGTTGCAGGAAAAGGAAGGTCTACATCTCGGGAATAAGTTGAGAGCTGCACACATTGACTTTTTAAAGAAGCCAATGAATGTAAAGTTGGCTGTACAACTGCTTAGTGAGTCTGTCGCTGACTCTCTTCAGTTTTGCTTAGATCAGAAAATACCAGGATTCCAAGGTTGCCAAGGAACAATAAATTTCATACGTGTTTTTAATGCACTGTTTGACATCATGAATTCTAGGAATTTATGTAGCTACGGCTGGAAACGCCCTTTGCAAGCAGATAATAATTCTGAGGTAATGCAATTCCTTACAGAAATCCAAGAGTATCTGTTGACCCTAACACTGCCTCGTGATAATTTGCCAGTTGTTAGGTCCAGAAGAAAAACAGGCTTTATTGGATTCCTTGTATGTTGCAAAAGTATTGAAAAGATTAATGAAATGTTGCTTACTTCTCCAAAACCGGTCTTAGAATATCTTTTAACTTATAAGATGAGTCAGGACCATATTGAATTGTTTTTCAGCATGATAAGAAGTAAGGGAGGGTTCAATAACAATCCATCTGCTCGGCAGTTCTTAGCTGCCTACAAGAGGGTGTTGACACACTCTGAAATACAAGAAGTAAGTGGTGGGAATTGTATGCCTTTAGAGTCTGTCCCGATCCTCACCGCCTCGAGTCACTATTTAGAGGCTCCTAATGCAAGTGTACCTTCTAGCAGTGTCATCAACCATTCCCTTCATAAAAGCAGAGTTCTAGAGGCTGTTGTAACTGATGAAAACAAGGAATCTGAGGTGGGCAGCAAAAGCTTAGCTTCTGCCTGTGTTCTTTCTCCTTACTCTGACAAAATCGTTAGCTATATAGCCGGGTTTGTCAGTTTAAAGCTTAAGAGATTTTTAAATTGTGAGTCGTGTTGTAATGCTCTATTTAGCCATCATCTGGATGCGACTCACGGATTAATCTCAGTTAAAAATAAAGGCCACCTCTCTTTTCCATCCAGAGATGTTGTTGCCATTTGCCTTGTGTGTGAAAGGAAATTCAGAGAGAAAGTGTTACTGTGTAGTGACCAACCATATGCAAAGCTGTCAACACATGCTTGGCACAACATTGTAACACTTGTACTGTCTGAGTTCCAGGAGAGGATTGTCTTCTCCAGCCTGGCACAACACATGTTAGACAGTGAGCCTGTCACTAATCATCTCCTGTTACTAATCAAGGCTGTAGCCGAGACCTATCTGCAGGTCAGGTACAGATATGCAGCCAGACAGTTTACTGCAAGACTGATTTCCCGTAAAGGGGTCAAAAGTAGAACCACGATGAACAAATTAGTATTATTTAGTGGAATGTGATTATGTATATAATCTATAATATCTAGTTATAAGGACATGTTGGCATACAATATATGGGTAGCAGTAACACAGTAGTTTCATTTGACATGGCAGCATATTATAAATGAGTGTAAACAGTGTAAAAAGGGGTACAAGAAAAATGCTTGGTAAGTGACAGCTCCCACATCAATATGGCGGACGGGGGAGAGCGGTGGCTTCCTCCTGCCAGTACTGCCCGCGCGGCTCAGGGCCACTCCAACCTTCCTATCTCAATGCTCCTCGGCTATCTCCACCTGGTGATACCCAGACTTCGAGTCCAAGGTGGAGAACCACTGGGCCCCTGTGAAAGCGTCTAGCGTGTCGTCTACTCTTGGTAAAGGGTAAGAGTCCTTTGTCGTCACTGCGTTAAGTCCCCGGTAATCCACACAACACCTTGTGGACCTGTCTTTCTTCTTAACTAGCACTACAGCAGCACTCCGCAGGCTACATGATTTTTCTATTTCACCCTGCGCACGCAGTTCCTCCACGGCCTTTTCTACCTCAATCCTCCGAGCCGGTGCGATCCTCCAGGGAGGCAGCTTGACTGGCCTGCTATCCCCTGTATGAATATGGTGCTTTACCAGGCTGGTCCGGCCTAGGTCATGGCCACCCTTCGAGAAAACATCCGCATAATGAGTCAGCACTTCCTTCACCTCATTAGCCTACTCCCCTGACAGGCATACCGAGCTCTGCTGCAATAAATCCTGCAGATGAGGTGGAACACCAGTGCTGCTCTCCTGCGTGTCCTCGAAGTGACCTTCCGGGCCCCCAGCCTTCTGCATGCCCTCACACACACACCCAGCGCCTCGCCAGCTGGCCTCATTCGCGTCTCAGTGGAGAGGTTAGTCACGCCGCCATGCGCATCCTCCGGGTTTACTAAGCCTTCCCCCTCCAGCTCCCTGCTTAAGCGGCAGCGGTGGCTGGCTTCAGGCAACGGCGCGGTGTAGGCCTTGGGGGTTTCAACTGAAGCGAGTTACCGCAGCCCTGCTGCAGTGGCACCACGTTGCCCCCGACCTCCATGGTCATTTCTCCGAAGTCCAGCACCGCTTTGCTCTGCTGGAGGTAATCCAGGCCCAATAAGTCCTCGCCCACGTCAGCCACGTAGATGGGTAGGTGCTCCTCCGTTCCGCCAATCTCGATCCTGGCCTGCACTGGCCCCTTCAGCTGTGTGCAGTGCCCAATGATTCCACACAGCTGCTGCTTGGCTACTAGGGGCTGCCGAGTTGCCAACATGCCTTCTTGCACGAATGTGCGTTCGGCGTCAGAGTCCACTGTCAGCCAGCAAGATTTTCCATCCACTTGCCCGCCCACCTGAACAGTCCGGACGTCGGCGGCGCGGCAACTTATGCAGCCTGGGGTCTTGGGCTCTCTGACTGGCGTCCAACCCCTTCCGCCAGCCCCTGCTGGTTTCCTGTGGCCTGCTTGCTGTCGCTCGTTGGGATGTGGGTACACTGCTGCGTCCGGTGACTTTTGCTGCAGTTCCAACAGCAGGGTTTGTACTGGTGCTGTCCTGCACCAGCACTGTCAGGCTTACTGCTACTCTTATTCTCTGGGCAGTATTTCTTGCTGTGTCCCGTCTGCCCACAGTAGAAGCACTTACCCCGAAAGCCTCCCAGGGGTGGTGAAGAACCAGGGGGCGGCGTCCCCACGCATCCCTTTCTGGCCTTCACCTTGTGAGGAGCAGCATGGTTTCTGTTGGGTCGCTCCCGCATCATCCAGAGGAATGACTCCAGCCCAAGCCCCTCACCAGGGCCTCCTGCAGGTCCTTGGAGTGCGCCTGCTGGATGTAGATCCTCATTTGTTGGTGGTCAATGGCGTCCACAAATTGGTCTCGCAGGAGGATGGTAACCATGTCCTCACTGGCCTTCGGGTATGCATGGCGCACCAGCAGCTCCAGATCCTGGCCAAGGCGAGTCAGGGAATCCCCAGGACCCCTCGTCCTGGCCCTGAACCTTGCCCTGAACGCTTCTGTCTGGTGCTGGTACCCGTACCTCCGCTCCAAGGCCGCCATCACACTGCTGTAGGAGCTGCGTTTGGTGGGGGGTAGCTGGTTCATCACCTCCAACGCTGCACCCTTGAGCGCCCAAACCAGCTGCATCGCCATCTCAGGGCGGCTTCACTGGCGGACGCTGGCCAGCAGCTCGAACTGCGTCCTGTATGCCTCCCAGGACACTGTTCCATCGAATTCCTGCAGGCGGCGTCTCATTCCGTTCTTGTGCCTGCGCGAGGCGGTACTCGCCCCCGAACAGAGAGACCTTACCGAGCCTGGCGGAGACTGCGCAGGTGACAACACTATTGGGGACCATGGGGGCGTCAGGAGAGGGTGAGACGCAAGCGAGGTACGTACATGCCTTCTGTGACTACTGACGACACTTCCGTCATTGTCACTCGTTTCTCCACCACTCGTATTCTCGTTCTCGTCGTCAGCGTCACTACCGGGTTCACCTTTCACGTGAGACCGCGAATCTTGATTTTGACCGAGAGCCGCGGCGGCCTGCACTGCTACTGTCATCCACATACTTTTTCAGATCACTTGCCACCTTCTCCACCTCTATTTTCACTTCATCCTTTGTGTACACTTCAGTAAACACTTCGCTATGCACTTCACTTTTCACCCTTTTATACTTTGCTTCCACATGTGCTTTCGCCTCCTGTAACACTCGATCGACACAACCTGCGATCTCTTCTTTTATGCCCACGTACTGGGTGTCTAAGTTTCCGTCCATTATCTGGGCCTGGGCCGTCAACGCGGCCATCACGTCCGCCAAGTTCATTCTTTTTCAGCCATGGTGCCCTGAGACACCCTAGAAGCAGTCACTGGGCCGCGACACACCAGTCACACACGATTATCCAACTCCAATGACACCTCTGTAACAAAACTCACCTTTGTCGCGGGTCTTGATTTTCGTCTTGATTTTCCTCTTAGGTAACAATTTAGACTGACGGGGAGACCAGTCAACAGACCTTTGGGTCAAATTGACATGACCTTAATTAGGCTGTTTCCTACATTTTGGTGCTTGTTTGCATCAAAAGATAATTTTTAAAAGTAGGGTAAAGCCTCTTAAGTAGTGCATTCAGTCTAACGAGTTTTAACCACCCTAATTTTTCATAGAATTGCTTCTAAAAACCTGAAAATATGGGTGAGGGTACTAGAGGTCTATATTAACCTGACGAAGTTTCAGCGATTTTACCCTAAAAGTGACTGTGGCATAAAATGTTTAAGAATTATACATATTCTACTTGACATTTAAAAAAAACTGGAAAATGTGAAGTGGTTATATTTTCTGTCCTATTGAGAATTTCAATCTGGATTTCAGATATGATGCTGGAAATGGTGAGCCTCGTCGACATCAGGCAAGTTCAACCATGTGAACTACCCGTCGGCGCAATGTGCAGTTTTGGTAGCACATGGTGTCACCTCAAAACTTTCACCAGGGATGCCGTTCACACGATCATTTGGTGAAAAACGTCACGTGGAAACAGAATGAGTGTTTCTTTCCATTTCCTAGCTTCCCCGCTGAATGGCGGGGGGTTAAAAAACTGCCATAAAGTCTCGTATGTTGTAGTGGGTCGAGTCTTGAATGACGCATTCTCCACTTTTTGCTACCTAAGAGCTACGGTCTTGAATTTTCAGTTTTTTTTTTTCCGTTATACTGTTTCCGTTCGTCCAAAACATGGAGTTCAGGAATTTTCGGCACTTTGATGAAAAGGTGGAATGTAAATCATGCCAAAAAGTATGTGAATGGAGGAAACTGTGCCATCATGGTGTTACCGCAACCCAAAGTTTTGGTTAGGTAACATTCAAGACCGAGAGGTGAAAGAAGGAAAAGCGAGTCTTGATTTGAAAGCTATATGTTGCTTAAGCATCTGTAATATATATTTCATGGCCTGTAGGTTTGGTCACGCACCCCGATGACTAATCCTAATGGTAAGGCCAGTCACCCGTTTCGATATACTTCTCTATGCGTAGCTTAAAATGACCAAGTAAAGATATCTAAAGTAATTTCTTTGGTACCAAATGAAGGCTTTGGTATCTTGAAAAAGAAAAAAAAAAAAAAAACATATCCTGATTTAATAAAGCTAACACCATAATGAGTGTGTGTGTGTATATATATATATATATATATATATATATATATATATATATATATATATATATATATATATATATATATATATATATATATATATATTGGGTGACTGTCCTAAAGCTGGGTTAATTCCTTCAGTCCTTTCTATCTCTTTCACACCTCTGAGAAGGCGTAAACATGGAAGTCCTCTTCCACGAAAGTCCTCTTGCCTGCCTTGCTTCTCCCGAGAAATCTCTAGCAATGATGCGAAAGGCGTTGGCGCGAAAGGCGTTGGCGCCAATGATGATAGAGAGTATCAAGAAACGTTTCTCCTATTCTGAGGCACCAACACTTCCTTTTGCATCCCATATATAATTTTTATTGAGTCATTAATATTTCAGGAGATTGGTAAACCTGTTGACTAATGTCTTGTATTTTTATTTTTACAGTGATTTTACATGTAACGCCACCCCCCCCTCCTCCGGTTCCCCCCTCCTCCCTCCTCCTCACCGGTCCGATCAGAGCTCTAATGAGACGAGGCAAAGATCTTCACGGTGAAGAAGAAAAAAAAAGAAGAGGAAGAGAGAAGAGGTGAAGCACGCACACACACAAGAAAAAAAAAAAAAACATTTTTGATTGGTAATGGTTCTCGCCTTCATCGTCATGGCCAGAGGGTAGGGAGAGGTTAATTATCACACAGTACCTACAGTGTGGCTTTATTATGAGGAACGAAAAATATAAAAATAGCAAAAATAATTAAATGAATAATACTGATGGGATTCTTTGGGTTGACTGACCCACTATGACACTATCGAGTGGTTAATCTAGAAAAAAAAAAAAAAAATAAGGCACTTGAAATTCTGGTATGGCATATACACTTATACTCCGTTACTTAACACTACGAACACATAATAATAATAATTACTTTTATAACTCCTCAAGAGTACCATTGATTCTGGGCACCGTTATATCCCTAAATAGCGTCACAGCCTTCATCCATCACTTCTCTACGGCAATAATATTGCTCACAACACATTCACAGTAGACTATATTTGACTAAAGAAACATTACATGGCTAACACTTTCCCAAGACTCTGTGGCCTGTCTCCACGTGGGACCAACACCGGCTATTTTATCTGTTGCCAGAGGGAAGGGAGACGCCATTCTGTCAACACGTACTGTTACTATATCTTCACTAGAGACATGAATAATAAACATGAACACAGTAATATTCACTTCTAAATAAAAGAAAAATCAAATATTTCAGAGCTACGAGACCCACCTGTTGCCAGAGGGAAGGGAGACGCCATTCTGTGCTCTCTCCCTCAACACCAACAGGCCTCTGAAGTTATTGGAACCTTAGCTAGTTCTCTCTCTCTCTTCTTTCACAAATAATTTTACTGAACCGTGAGTTTAAATAAAAATGCAGGAATAATTGGCTAGCAAGGTGAGCATATAGGCTGGACATTAGTTGAAGTTAATAATTGAATTCTAAATTACTAACATATTTTATAAGCTAGGGAATGACACCTTATGAGTTACTGGTAGGCTGACGCAACATGATGTAATCCTATTATTCGTATTACCACTGATTAGAGAAAACCACAGTTGAAATAAGTAAAGACTATTTATAACAAATGTTTCAAGACTTTTAAATCACTCCCACGAATACACGCCTTATAAATATACTTTTTTCATATAATCACTAAACCTTTAATTACCGCTATTATCCTCCTCTTCACCGCAAGCTACAAAAGAAAACAATTATTGGGGAGACTCAAAGAAACACAGAAATAATAAAAAGGAGCGTTACACACGCCCATTCTCCCAGAGTTAAACTCACGGTGAAGAATACATGCAAAATCCTACCTATACACTTTCCCTATCCTATCCATACATAAGGTCTACTAAACAGCTGACACTGACTCAACCACTTACCCCTTGAGTCACCTGACTCGTACATTTCTTCCCGTAGGAAATTGTACCAACACCTTTCACATACAGAATACTTACAGGAAAAGAGAACTTGGACCCCAGTCACCCTCTGCTCTACGGGTAATCTATGGAGAAGTCACCTGACTAACTCCGTCACTCTCTTTATTCCCCGTCTCATAGAAAAGGAATAATCTATTACATTCACAGCATTCGACACATTCGCCAACATTCACACAAATCATTCCTCTTACTACAACGAAGACTGGGGTAATACGTCCTCAAGGGAAACTTAGGACCCGTTAGAGGTGATGACTGTAACTTGAGGAGGAAGTAACCAAGTACGACGTTCCCTGGAAACCTCACTTCTCGAACTAAAGCCCACGAGAATGGGGTACACTTCCCCGAACTGAAACACATAAGCTACCATCTGGTATGAACTGTTTTGACACGACGAGAATTTGGGGACGACTTTCCCGAAATGCCCCACTCTATTTGTGGCTGAGACAGTGTCACTGACCTTCGAACACTTGTGACGGATGAGGATTTCCTGCTCTTAACTCACTTCATTCCTAACCCTCACATCCTATACATTATAACACTGTTCACTTCTCCTCACTCCTGAGTTCGTGCATCACATTAGCACTCCTCAATAAGACGTCTGGGAGGTCGACGGCGGCGGGGAGGGAGGTCTTGATCCTCCTCCTCCTCCTCCTCAACACATCCGTCTGAATAGTTCTCCTCCAACTCCGGAATAATTTCACTCCGGCTCACATACGGTTTCACCTTTTCTGCTGCTCTTTGTACTAACTTCCCAGAATAGGGGTCCTCCACTACATACAGTTGACCGTCCCTGATTATCTCACTCACTCGATATGGTCCTTTCCACTTAGCATTCAATTTGGTAGAGGTACCAGGCAACGGAGTTTCTGATTTCACCCACACCAAGGACCCAACTGAGACCTTTTCATCACGTCGTTTTCTGTTCGCCACTGCACGGTACCTCCTCTGTGACGTCACACTAGCGTCTTTAATCATGCGCTTAAGTTGCTGAACGTCACTATCTTCAGACTGCACCGTCAGGAGAGGCGCCGTGACGAAACGAGGTGGCTGTCTTGCGAAGAATGCTACATATGGAGAGACCCCCGTGCTGCTATGTACTGCCAGATTCATGTGTGACTGACATTCACTGAGAAGGGCAGGCCACCTTAAAGGGTAACCCTTGCACATTTGGGACAGCACGGTCTTCAGGGTCCGGTGCATTCTCTCGATGAGTCCGTTTGACTGGGGGTGATAGGGAGTGGTGTAGAGCAGTTCTATCCCATGAAGACCAGCCCAGGTTCTTAGTTCTCGTCCTGTGAACTCCAAGGCATTGTCACACAGGATGGAGAGTGGCCGGCCAAAGTCAGAGATGTATTGGCTTAGCTTAGCTACTATACCCTGAGCACGTTTTGTTTTTAGAGGATAAAATTTTACATACCTAGAGAAGTGATCTATGATGGTGAGGATATACCTTTGACCTTCCTGTCCATTGGTCATGTCAGTGAGATCAATGGCAATCCTCTCCAATGGCTGTGACACTATAGGTAACTCTCGATATGGCTGTGACATTCCTCGGTTGTGTTTGAATTTTTGGCAGTTTAGACACTCTTTAAGATACTGTATTACATCCGACTTAATAGTAGGCCAATAAAACAACCCTTCTGCCTGCTTGATGGATTTGAACTGCCCAAAATGCCCTGATTGATCATGAGCAACTTCTAGTGCCTTTCTGACTAGGTGTCGGGGTACTACTACAGTGTAATTTAGACTGCCATCTTTGGTCTCTCTAACATAGTGCAACACACCATCCAGAACTTCAAACTGATCAAGGGTTGCCTTAGCAATCTTTCGCCCTGGCAACACCCCACCCTTCAAGTAGTCTAAGAGTTCATTCCAAGTTGGATCTTCGCGCTGTCCTTTAATGAATTCCTCTCGGGTTAGGCCTAACCAGGTAACGTTGGGTTGATGTGTGATAAGCCTAACAGGATGCGACAACTGATCAGCCACTACATTATCTTTTCCCTTTACATACTTTACGCGAGTGATACTTGCGCATTTCCAGCATCCACCTAGTTACTCTGGGCGACTTAGTCCGCCTACGGAAGATAGTAGTGAGCGGTTGGTGGTCGGTTTGAATCTCAAAGTTGGTTCCCCAAAGGTAATGGTGGAAATGACGGCAAGCTAACACGACAGCTAACGCTTCTTTGTCAGTGACTGAATACTTCTGCTCGCACTTACTGATCTTCTTAGAATAGTAACCTAGAGGTCGGACACTTTTATCAGGTTGAACTTGGTGCAGTACCGCTCCTACGCACTCATCGCTAACATCTGTAACTAAGACCAGAGGAAGTTCAGGTTGATAACTAGCCAAAATGGGCGTTGACATAAGTTTTGTTTTGAGAGCCTCGAATGCAACCTGACATTCATCCGTCCAACTGAACTTTACATCCCCTTTCATGAGATTTGTGAGAGGCATGGCTATCTTTGAAAAATTGGGTACAAATTTCCGATAAAACCCACACATGCCAATAAATCTCCTAACTTGCTTGACATTTTTAGGTGGAGCTTGTTCTCTAATTGCTTCTAGATTTTTCTGATCAGGAGTACTTCCATCCTTAGAAACTCGGTGACCTAGAAATTTCACCTCCTGCTTCACCAAGTCGCACTTAGTCAGATTCAGCTTGATACCTTTCTCCTCTAACAGGGCGAACAGTCTACCCAATCTTTCCATTAGCTGGTCGAAGTTCTCGGCCCATAGAATGATATCGTCTAGATAGTTTTTGACCCATCCCTCACACAACAAAGGCGTCAAGATTTCGGCCATCTTGCGAGAAAAGATTGCGGGTGCGCAACTCAGTCCGAACGGTAACCGACGGAAACGATACAGTGATATTCCATCAGAGAAAGTTGTTAGATCTCGGCTTTCCTCATCCAAGACTATCTGGAAGTATGCATCCTTTAAATCTAGTGTGGCATAGTACTGGTGACCTGCCGCGACATTGACCAAATCCTCAAGCCGAGGTAATGGGTAAAGATCCGCAGCTAGCCGTTCGTTCACCTGTCTAAAATCCAAACACATTCTCTTACTCCCATCAGGTTTGTTCACGAGGACAATTGGAGACAGCCATGCTGCACTCGAAGGTTCAATCACACCTCTCTCCTCCATCTCCACTAGCATTTGAGATACTAACATCTTAGCATGTTCAGGATAACGGTACATAGGAGATTGGCAAGGGTTTGGGTCGGACACGGCAATGTGGGCAGGTTCACCCGAGATGGTGCCTATGTCCTTCTTTTCTAACATGAACAGCTTCTCATGTGATAACACTACATTGGACAATTGTTTTTGTTGATCATTCGCGAGGTGAGCCCAATTCTGTTGATTAATGAGTCTCTGCAAACGTTCTGCTCGGGTACCATTTCCTTCTACCACATCATTCTGAGGTTCCAACTCATTCTCAATACGGGTGTGGCACACTGGTGAGGATGTATCCTCGACTGGACCAGAATATTTCTCATAATAGGCCAATACTGTACCTGTCTTTAGGAACTTATGTACTTTGGACAAATTGTCTACAAGTACGGGAATGGTTTGGGTTTCACTGACTTCTACTAACAACGGGCAGGTTTGAGAAGAATGTCGAGATTGAGGATATACCAACAGACTCGATCCCGAGTGTTCATCAACCTCAACTTGAATTACTTTACCCTGGTGGGGCTTCAGATGAACCATATCTTTGAGCTGAACTCGGCTCTTCTCTTCACATTGAACGCTCATGGGAAGAGATTGGCAAACCCTTCCTACACAAACTCGAGTCTTACGGACATGAGAAACAGAATATGAGGTTCCTCCCCAAAGCATCATCTTCTCCCGTGGATTCCAAGTTAAGCTTGACCGCTGAATAACATCACAACCTAGCAACAAATCTCTTTGGAGGTATGAATCTGGCACTACTGAAATCCACTGTTTGCACACTTCTTGATCTCCCACATGAATTTCAACTTTTACCATCCCAAGAACTTTTAATGGATCTCCATTTACAGCTGTTAATGATGGCAAACACCTGGATTTATCTACTTCAAGACTCAGCCTACGTACCGTACTTCGCCGGATTAGGGTTACACAACTACCTGTTTCGAGTAACGCAGAACAGAGTTTACCACTAACTATGAGGTTGACTACAGGTGATAGATCTTCTCGGCCTAGTCATTGAGTAGAATCACCGACTGATACGTTGGGTGTTCCTTCTGTCAATTGTGTGTTACGGACTGACTGGGATTTCTTGGGAAGGGCACTTGTTCTCCCATCATTTTTCTGGGGAACTGAAGGTGTCCGTGGGGTTTTTCCCGGGCATGTGGGATTACCCCGACGGCAGCCGTACCTCCTACAATCGAAACAGTGTCCCCTTTCTGGTTTCCTCCAACAATCTCTCAGGGAATGAGTTTCAGTTTGGCAAAATGCACAGAATTTGTGAGGTGACGAAGGTGCTTTGGAGACACATGACCTACTTATTTGTTGTTGCAACTGATCTAGTTTAGCAGCAATTTTTGACAAATTATTTTCAGACTGGGGAGAGGAAATATCTGATTGGATGCTGGCTAAACTCTGCGAGTTACTGCGAGAGCAAGAACGAGAGGTATCCTCCCCAGGATGATTAGGAACTGCATTGACTGACGCATGTTTTTGCATTAGCAAGATCCGTTCATTTTCTACATGTCCAAGGAATTTGTTCAAGGGAATATTGTCATCCATGAACGTCTCAAGAAGATCTTTACTGCTCTTGGGGAATCCCTGCAATAACTTACGTTTGAGAAGCTTGTCTCGATCAGGTAGAATTTCACCATGAAATGTCCCTCGGATAGCTGCATAGTGACATTTGAACTTGTGAACAAAGGATTGAGGGGTTTCTAGCCAATCATAGTGAAAAGAGTCACTCTGTCTCCAAGCTTGATCAAAATTCAGGTCCACGCCAAACTCTTTGGTTAGGTATGTCTTACAGTCCTCCCATACCTTTACTTCTCCTTGTCTTTGCGCTGTGTGAATCATAACCGCCAAGTCCCCATCAACTCGCGACTTAGCCACTTCCAGTCTAGCGTCTGAATTACTTGCGCACCGCTCAACCGACTCGAAAAACATCTGTAACCGTGCCACTGAGTTTAAACGTTGCAATTCATCCAACTCTAAGATCTTAATGTCACTCGGCTTGACTCTAACCTCTGAGGTTGACTTCGCAGGGGTACTTGTCATGACTGGGGCTAATGGCATGGAATGACTAGGGAGTGAGGTTTGAACTTGCAACTGACTGTTTGAAAGAACGGCTGGAGTACCTCCTCCCTCTGGGGGAACTGCCCTACTCAGCGAGTCCTCCAATCCATCAATTCTCATTGACATATTTTCAAGTTTGGCCACCATAAACTTCATTGTATCTATCATTACCTGATTGGCATTGACCTCTGATTCTCCCTGCTCTGGATTTTCCCATCTAACTCCACCGTATTCTTCATTCTCCTCCATATCTATTAGTGACTCTATGCGATCCATGTTGAACTTTAGTGTACAGGGCCAAATAGACGAGCTTTGGCTTTGCTAATATTCATAGCCAACTTTTGTTGAATTTGAGCCTTGGCACTGGTTTCGAAATGTACTCCATCTCTTCCAAGGGTAAACACAAAACTGTTAAAATTGATACACAAGAACTGTTTACTTTTAAGCAAAGCGGCATTCACTGCACGTTTTATCTTTTTATAGCGTTCATTCGGAATTACTGGTCTGCTAGATGGATACTGTCTATTTTCTATTTCTACCAAAATAACCTTCGAACCGCAATTTCGTTCAATTTCTTTGCCAATGTTCAGAATTGTATCTGTTAATTCACGAGGCTGTGTATTAGGATTGATGTCGTTGCTTCCTAACCAGAGGAAAGTGAGGTCATGTCTCCATGCCAAGACGTGATTCAATCTCTCGTCATTAAAGAAATTCCTAGCTCTTGCTCCTCCTGCACGAGATATCCTTACTTCTGAATTCTCCATTTCCACATCAAACCTACGTGGTACCTGGCTATGACCTACAACAGCCACTTTGAACATTACTTGACCCAATATTACCCAACTGCCAATACTCTGTCTCTCCCAATACGACTGGCCAAGACTACAGCGAATCCCACCGCTATGCCACCAGTGTAACGCCACCCCCCCTCCTCCCTCCTCCTCACCGGTCCGATCAGAGCTCTAATGAGACGAGGCAAAGATCTTCACGGTGAAGAAGAAAAAAAAAGAAGAGGAAGAGAGAAGAGGTGAAGCACGCACACACACAAGAAAAAAAAAAAAAAAAACATTTTTGATTGGTAATGGTTCTCGCCTTCATCGTCATGGCCAGAGGGTAGGGAGAGGTTAATTATCACACAGTACCTACAGTGTGGCTTTATTATGAGGAACGAAAAATATTAAAATAGCAAAAATAATTAAATAAATAATACTGATGGGATTCTTTGGGTTGACTGACCCACTATGACACTATCGAGTGGTTAATCTAGAAAAAAAAAAAAATAAGGCACTTGAAATTCTGGTATGGCATATACACTTATACTCCGTTACTTAACACTACGAATACACAAGAAAATAATTACTTTTATAACTCCTCAAGAGTACCATTGATTCTGGGCACCGTTATATCCCTAAATAGCGTCACAGCCTTCATCCATCACTTCTCTACGGCAATAATATTGCTCACAACACATTCACAGTAGACTATATTTGACTAAAGAAACATTACATGACTAACACTTTCCCAAGACTCTGTGGCCTGTCTCCACGTGGGACCAACACCGGCTATTTTATCTGTTGCCAGAGGGAAGGGAGACGCCATTCTGTCAACACGTACTGTTACTATATCTTCACTAGAGACATGAATAATAAACATGAACACAGTAATATTCACTTCTAAATAAAAGAAAAATCAAATATTTCAGAGCTACGAGACCCACCTGTTGCCAGAGGGAAGGGAGACGCCATTCTGTGCTCTCTCCCTCAACACCCACAGGCCTCTGAAGTTATTGGAACCTTAGCTAGTTCTCTCTCTCTCTTCTTTCACAAATAATTTTACTGAACCGTGAGTTTAAATAAAAATGCAGGAATAATTGGCTAGCAAGGTGAGCATATAGGCTGGACATTAGTTGAAGTTAATAATTGAATTCTAAATTACTAACATATTTTATAAGCTAGGGAATGACACCTTATGAGTTACTGGTAGGCTGACGCAACATGATGTAATCCTATTATTCGTATTACCACTGATTAGAGAAAACCACAGTTGAAATAAGTAAAGACTATTTATAACAAATGTTTCAAGACTTTTAAATCACTCCCACGAATACACGCCTTATAAATATACTTTTTTCATATAATCACTAAACCTTTAATTACCGCTATTATCCTCCTCTTCACCGCAAGCTACAAAAGAAAACAATTATTGGGGAGACCCAAAGAAACACAGAAATAATAAAAAGGAGCGTTACATACAGAGTTGAACAGGTAAATTAATTCATCAAAATGGATGAATTTGAAAGTGGACAGTGGGACGAGAACTTACTTGATGACTGAAAAAGATCCAGACTTTAACATAGAGTCATTCGAAAAAGAGAGAAAAGGTGGTTTGAGTGAAGGAGAGGGGGATGTCATTAGTGAAGCGAGGAAAAAAGTGAGTCTTAAAATCTTACTGGGGAGAAGGTAGTGGCAGTGACGCACAAGTCAGTGAAAGCGACACTGAAAGTGAGGAGGAGGAGGAGGAGGAGGAGGAGGAGGAGGAGGAGGAGGAGGAGGAGGAGGAGAGGAAGAGGAGGAGGAGTGATTACAATGACCTAAAACAAAAGTGCCTGAAAATTCTCTCAAGTGCTAGTTATAAGGCAAAGGGAGGAAAAAAAGCCCTGAAGAAAAAGATGGAGGTGGTCATGGACGCACAAACTCCAAAAGTAATAAAGTCTATGTACATGCTCAAAGTTGACAACCTAAGAAAAGAAGCCTTGGCTCTTGAGAATAAAATGGAGCGCCATATTGCAACCAACAAGGACTTCTGGTCCATTGTGATGAAAAGCCTCCCAGGGTTGAAGAAGGTGCTCACTCGAGTACGAGAATTAAAAGCTGAAGGTGGCCGCAAAATTGTATCGTGCCCGATGCCATTTTGTATTGCCAAAATAAAAAAAATATGCCCAGCATCTCAGTCAAGTCTACGGTGTGGTGAGCGCCGTGGAACAAAGAAACTTGATGAAAAGGACTCCTCGAAAGCCAGATAGCACCCTAAGGAAGAAGTTTTTTCATCGTTGCTCTGTATGTGACTAGGTGTTGAGTAGGATGGACTCGCACCTCGTCACCAAACATGGGCTGGAGCGTGGTACTGCCCGCTTCAAAGAGCTTCTCAGCGCGGTAAGTACTAGCATTACTACTAATTTTTTTTTATTGATCTGTACCAATAATTGATACCTAATACCTACTCCTGTGTCTTTCTTTTGCAGTCCATACGTATTAAAGAAAACCAGGAGGAAGAGCCTCTGGAGGCACATGATCCACATTTAGGAAAAAAGCTGTTCAAGATTTTCCTTGAACGCTTCAAGGGATACCTTCAAAACACCTCATCCGTGAGCCATAACTCTTGACTTTAGCGTCCGAATTTTACGTCAGCAAATCGCACCTCTGCTAGAGGTCGCTTCCGCACGAGACACGCTTTGCCGCTCAGGGCTCTCATTTTCAAAGGAAATTTCCTCAGACAAGGAAATCTGAGCCCATCTGAGGAAAAATCTAAGGAAATGGCATTTAAAGGGAAAATCTGAGGAAATCGAATGCAAAGTAGGTGGATTTTTTCGAGGAAATTAGGCAATGGTTTAAGGAAAATTAATATCACTATACAAATAGGCCTACACAAGCAATGCCATGATGAAAAGAACTAATGAATATAAAAGGCAAGCTGATGTTTCAAAAATCCCGCTAAGTCTCACTGATGAGCACGACGTCTAGTATCGTTATGAACGAGACCTCTCCCGCCTTATTTGTATGTAAACAAACATCGGGCTGACGGGGGACAATATGGAGGCGGGTAATAGGAATTTATAGGATCTATGTAGATCAGTAGTGAATCCCGTGGATTTTATTGGTAAGTCTTATTGGTAAGATCTAATCATTTGATATTGTACTGGCGAAAGTACATTACATGAAATCACTCAGAAATTTATCAGGCGTCTGGGATCGAACCAGGGCCACTTTGTGTGGTAGGCAAAATCTCTACCACTGAGCTTTAATGCTAGTGCACTAGCCAAGTGGGTTCTTGGTTAATGTATGTACAGGGCATTACAATATCTTTAGGCATCATTTTCCAAGATTTAGAGTTGTAGTGTTTACTGCCAAATGCCTGATCTTGCTGGGTCGGTAGCTGGCAAAGGAGTGGATCGAGTTGCTTGTGCCAGATGTCACCCTTTGCGGGAATCTTGTTGCTCTTGGTGCTCCAACCTAACTATACCATTCTTAATTTTTCCCTTAAATTTCCCCAGTACATATACATTAGTTTGGTGTAAAAAAAAAAAAAAAGTTTAAAAATACCAGACAAGATTCGGGATATAACGGATTTGTCCGGTACTTCCCTCTGATATATCAAACATATCTGATATACCAAACATATAACAGATCTTCAGTAATAACGACAGACCCATGTCCCCTTATCGTCCGTTATACCGAAGATATACTGTGTAAATCTGTTTAAATAAGCATTTAAAAAGTAATCTAAAGTAAAAATACGGGTAAATTTTCAGTTTCTTCTCCGTCTCTGCAACTGTTATAGAAATATTTTTTTTATAGTATATTTTGATGTGTTTTGCACAAAAAGGTATGATTGTTGTTTTATTGGATTTTTCCAATTTCCAAAAAAAAAAAAAAAAGGAAAACCTGCTACCATACCTATATAACATTAAGGCCTGTTTCATAAAAAAAAAAAAAAAGTCTTTAAAATTTTCTTTTTTATTCTTCCTCAGGTTTACATGTGCATGCTTTGCTAATATCTACATCATTTGAACATCTTACAATGTCTGTCAACCACTACCGTACCCCGTCAGATGAATGACTGTCCCTCTTCAATTCACTCCTTATCTAGTTTTATGAACTTTAACTATGCTACATATATACAAAACATTTTAAAATGGCATCTATTATGGATTGTAATGAATCGGACTATTATGACACTGATAAGGAATCCTCTGCAACATCTAGTCAACCAGTACAAAAGAAAGAAATATTTACAAGCAAAAATTTCGCAATGAATGGTTGCAAATAAAAGCTTTTCAAGGTTGGCTGAAACCCCCTACCCCTGGAAATTCAAAGCCAATGTGTACTCAGTGTGCATGCAACCTAACATGTAGTAAAACTGGTATTGAGAGGCACAGTAAAAGTGCAGCTCACATTAGATTACAGAAATCATCACAGCAACAATGTAGTATAAGTGATAGCTTCCAGAAACTACAACAGCCTGTTGCTTACTGCATGCTGACCGAGAGTCGCATTTGTGATTTTGTTGCACAGAATAATCTACCATTTTCCATTTCTAAACCATTAGTTAACTTGATAAGGGAAACATGCCCATCCAACACTTCAGAAAAAGAAAGCTTGAAGCAACTTAAAATGTGTGCTACAAAATGTACTAATGTAATGAAGCAAGGTCTTGGATACAAGTTTTCTAGAGATTTAGTGGATCGTCTGAAACCCAAAAAAATTAGCATAATACCGGATGAAACTACTGATGTAGGATCTGAGAAACAACTAGCAATTTGTGTGGTATATTTTGATCAGGACACATTTAAAGTTATTACAGCTTTCCTTGACATGGTAATTGTGCAGATATGTGATGCAGAAACTTTGTATTCAGCCATAAAACAGTGCTTCCAAGAGAAAAACATCCCATTAGAAAATATCATTGGGTACTCATCCGATACTTGCAATGTCATGTTTGGAGAAGAGCAGAGTGTAGTAGCACTAATGAAAGCAGTTTCCTCATATCACATTTGTGAAATGCAGTTGTCACATGATCATCTTTGTGTCTCACATGCATGCTTAAAGCTTTCTACATCATTGGAGGATTTATGTAGAAATGTTTTTTTTTTATTCATATTTTAGTAGGTCTAGCCTTAGACAGCATGAATTTACTGAATTTCAAAATTTTTTAGACATCAAACCACACAAAATGTTGGCATTTGAACAAACCCGCAGGCTGTCGTTGGAACCATGTGTTACTCGTCTGCTTGAGCAGTGGGATGCCCTTCCATTGTACTTTACAGCTATTATAAGCGAGGATCGTGATCCCTCATATGTCACCGAGAGCATCCTGATGAGTTTGAAAAATTATTTCTTAAAAGCTCAGCTGCAGTTAATTCATGTTCTGTTAAAATGAGCAACTGAGTTCAACAAAATGTTTCAGAGTACTAAACCAATGTTGCACTGCCTTCACGATAAAGTCAAAGATCTGCTGCCTCAGTTAATGAGTGATTTTATTCAAGTCAGTCACTTACGTAACTGTGATCCATTTACCTTAGATGTTCTTAACACTCACTTGCAAGTTCCTGTCAGTCAGCTTTATCTTGGTATTCATGCCAGACACAATTCAAAATTCTGTTTTATGCAAAGACCATGAAGGAGTAAAGCAGTTCAAATTAAAATATCATGATTTTCTTCTAGAGCTTATTGACCAAATAAGAACCAGGTTCAACACTAGGTCTTTCAAAATTTTGTCCTTTCTGGTTCCAAAGAATGCTCTAAATCTGAAACCCAACAGTCTAAGAGAGGTGTTCGAGGCTTATCATATCTAAATGACATTTGTGACAAGGAAAGTGCAGATTTAGAATGGAGAAAACTTGGTTTAGAGGGACTTTTCAGTGAAGAACATGATGTTTCAGTTTTGGAAGCAGCAGCTTTCTTTAAAAGATGATGATGGTAATCAGAAGTACCCAAATCTATCCAAAGTAGTTGGATGTGCTCTTGCTCTTCCTCACTCAAATGCTGCTGTTGAGTGTGTCTTTAGTCAGGTTAGTCTCATTAAAACAGACTTGAGAAATTCCCTTAAGACCGCCAGCCTTGTCAGTCTGCTTCATGTTAAAAATGGCTTGCACACAGCTGGAATATCTGCACATCAATTACAGATGGATGACAAGCTTAAAAAAGCTCTGTCAAACATTGATTATGATGCTACTGACACTGAATGCCAAAATATCCTTAGGGAAAGGTATGAACAGTAATAGCTATAATAAAAACTAGAAAGCACTTGAAGGAGTGAAGGGACGTTGCCAGTGAAATGATGCAGGGTCTGGTGTATGTTATTTATTTTAGCTGCTGTGCAATGCCAGATATACGTTGATTTAGTCATAAAGGTACTGTCTTGCTTTGGGGAAGGATTCTATTCCATGTTATAAATTGTTTATAGAAACATTTATTTTGTGGCTGTTCATGCTAGGCATTGTGCTTTGTTCTATGCTATTAATACTGGATATCCCTGTATTATAATTTTAAGATATATTTGCATGATTAGTATATTGGTTGGTTCAGGTGCATATGTCAGTGCAAGAATGGTTAACACTTTTTGGCAGGTCAAGTGATTTGTGGCAATCATTCATGTACTGCACATTTCTCAGATGTATCAGTGGAGTCTATGTTAGTAGGTGTTTTTTTTTTTTTTTTTTTGATATATATATATATATATATATATATATATATATATATATATATATATATATATATATATATATATATATATATATATATATATAAATGGATGATGATTCTGAGTTACCTACTTTTGCAATGGCTTATGCATTAAGTATTTACAGACTCCATGATCTATGAATTTTCAATTTTGTGTGAGAATTTATGCTTTTTGGAATGGTCTTCTCTGCTATTTTCTTATACTGTACTTATAAGTTGTGTATTAGTATGCTTATTTGTTTGCATGGGGGCTATTTATACATCTATCAGGGCCTATGTACAGCATTAAGGGATACATATTACGCAATTTTGTGCTATATGATGATTTAAGTAATATATTGCCTTTTGGAGTGGTTGAAAAATTGCTAGTAGAGTTAGTGAGTGACGGACGGCATGACTTTATTGGTGCCACCTCCTGTATTTCATTTAATTTGTACTTTACCTATTTTTTTTTTTTTTTTTTTTTAGCCAACTACCTACCTACAGTCTGGTAATGAGTAATTGGTGGGAAAGTTTAACATTTGATTTATTCAGGGGATGGGAGTAATGAACTGCCTGTGTAGCTGTCCTCTTGCAGTCTCGTCAATTTCAATGTTCTTACTACCTGGCATTAATAACTATGTAGTTGCAGCCTTACTTTGAGGGGGCCGGCAGCCTTTGCGGGATTTTATTTACTTATTTTTTTGTGATTGTTGTTTTTCCCTTGAATGGCTCCATCAAAAAAAAAAAAAAAAAAAAAAAAAAAAAAAAAAAAAAAATTGTGTATGACGGTTTATCTGAAGCAGTGAAAGTATTAAGAATATCAAAATAACATCAGAAGACTTGTGTTATTTTGTCACTACCTTCCCTTAGTTATTCTACACCCTTAAATTCATGATTTTGAAATCTGAAGAAATTTGGCCTCATCTGAGGAAAAATTGTTTTATGTTCTAAGGAAATCTGACAAACCAGTTCTGAAAGCCCTGTTGCCGCTTCACGTCACCAGTTGCTGTGCTTCCTTCGCGCCGTCCAGACGGTTTTCAGCAGCTGCAAGTTTGGCAGCCTTCTTCCCGTGATCCTTCTGGAGCGGAAAGGCTTTGCTACAGCCTGTGACCCAGTTTGGGGCTGGCTGCAACACCACCCGTGATCCGTTTAGGAGCGGGGAGGGAAGTGCTTTGTTGATGCACTTGTGGAGCTGACAACTCTCATACTGAGCTGCACCGCCGCCGCCATGTCGGATGTCCGGAGGGGAACAGGCGTCTATGTACCGTTGGCTGTTATGTACCACCGGCTTCTATGTACCATCCCTGGCTGCTATGTACCATGCATGGCTGCTATGTACCTCAGATAGTATTAACACCTAAGTACCTTATCACCACAGAGTGATAATTAAAACAAAAAAAATGCAATGAATAAATATAATTTAAAGAGATATAAAGTGCAATAAGAAACTTTGATTACAGAATTATTATAATTCAAAGAAATGTAAATTGTAATATTAAACTTTACAAAGTTAATATAAACCATTACAAAGTTATACCCAGAACGGTGGAGGACTCTGAACCTACCTAACTACCTAACAACAGAGAGAAAAAAAAACAAAACAAGCTAGCTGAGCAGTGGCTCAGCTAGCTTGTTGATGGCTGGAGGTGAACAGTTACTGAGCTCGATGCCAGATAGAGTGGACAGAGGCACAAGGTTCGAAGCCCCACCATGGCTCCTTCGAGACTAGTGGATCTGCTCAGCATTTACTTTCTAACTAGTGGACGTGCACTCTCAGTCATCCTTTTTATACCACCATGGCATCAGCGGTTTCCCTTTGCTCAGGATGTGGATTGTGTGTTCGCCCTAGACAGGAATCCCTTATTTGTGACGGATGCAACAAGTGGCGCCACCGCTTATGTGGTACAGAAATATCACAATCTGAATACCGGAATATAAACAGACGATTGAAAGCTGGTCAAGTTTTCATGTGGTGTTGCCCAGATTGTCCTGACTGGATGGAAGTTTCAGGTACAATTATAACTATCTTTTTGTTTTCCTATTATCTTTTTCATAATTATCTTTTTGTTTTCCTAAGCCCGTTGTTAATGACCATATAGCTGGCTTGGGTGTGTGTGTGTGTGTGTGTGTGTGTGTGTGTGTGTGTGTGTGTGTGTGTGTGTTGGGGGGGGGTCCACACTTTCATTTGAATGCATCAACATATTCTGCGAGAAATAGCACTTGGAATACACCATTTTACATTCACGTGGTTTCAGGTGCCGATGCCGATGATCCTTCTGATGCCTTCCCAGGCGAACAGCAACCTGCAACAATCAACAACACACCCAATGACTTCAATATCATACTTCCTATTGATAACATCACGCCAGTTGCAGAAACCTCATTAGTTGATGAAGCGTTACCGACAACTATCCTTGCAGACACTCCTGTGGCCTACAAAATTGTTTCCGGTGGAACAAGAAAAGGCAGCTCTCTCCTCGCTGATTCATTGGGTTTTACGTACACCAGGAAGCGAGAGTCGTCTGTATCAGTAACATGGATATGCAGCTACCGCGGTAAAAAGTGCTATGCAACAATTTCACAGCAAGTAGGAACAATGAACTTCAAAAGTGGACACCACCAACACACACATCCTGGGGATCCTGGTGCTGAACTCAAAGCATCAACACGAGCTTTCGTTAAAAAGTCAGCTTTGGAAGGCCGTTTGCATCATCTGGGGAAATAGTAAAGAAAGCACTCTCAAGCTATGAAAATTCAGATGTTCCTTTACCAAATATAAACACTCTAGTCAGATGCACCAATCGCGCCAGAGAAGGACAACATCCAAAACGCCCTGAAGATACCAGTTTTTAATTAAACAGAGATCATGTTCCCCAGGACTTTCTTCAAGATGATCTATTTGAAAATGGGCAACGGCATCTCATATTTGCAACGTCTATTCAGTTGCAACACATGTCCAAGTCTAAAACTTGGTACGTGGACGGAACTTTTAAACTTGTTCGTACCCCTTTTGTTCAACCCTTTTGTTCAACTTTTAAGTGTCCACAGTTTTATAAAGAAGGATGAAATTATGAATCAGGTTCCATTGTGCTTTGTCCTAATGTCAAGAAGAAAGAAAAAGGACTACGTAGCTGTCCTAAGAAAAATCACTTGAGTTAACACCAACATCAGTTTGTGAGGTTGTTGTGGATTTTGAGAAAGCACTATGGTCGGCAGTGCGAGTGTGCCTTCCCGAGGCTTCCATTCATGGCTGCTGGTTTCACTGGGCCCAAGCAGTCTACCGAAGAGTAAAAACACTAGGTCTACAAAATGCCTATATTAATCAACTCGCTGTAAGACCATTCATTCAGCAGTTAATGGCGCTGCCAAACTTACCTCCATCACATATAGAGCCAGCTTTTTGCCATATCACTAGCTAGCCACTTCCTGATCAACGATTAAAAGATCTCATTACTTACTATAATAAAATATGGATCAGGAATGAGATGCATCCTCCACATTCTTGGAGCTGTTACAAACGCCCTGTTCGGACTAACAACGATGTAGAAGGGTGGCACCATGCGATTAACAGAGTAGCAAAAACCAATTCAATTAACATGTACTTCTTAATTAGTATCCTCCATGATGAAGCCAGTAAATTCCCATCATTGTAAAACTAGTTAAACAAAAGAAAATGCACAGATACCAAAGGAAGCATGCTGTCAAAAGGCAAATTGACCTTGATGACCTCTGGATGAAATATGAGAACAAATTCATATCAACATCAGACTTTCTAAGGCCGGCCACACACGTGCAGTTAAAACTGTCAGTTTGGACTGTTCAGTTATAACTGACAGTTTTAACTGTCAACTGACAAGTCCACAGACGTACAGTTGAATCGTTCAGTTTAACCATGGATTCCGAGGAGGACGATCTAGCAGCGCTCGGGGTATTACTAGTAATGGCACAAGAAAATAGGAAAAAAAAAACACTAAGAAGCGCAAACAGTGGTGCAAGAAGTGGTTGCTGAGGCGAAATAAATCTTCTGATGTTCAATTACTGAGAGAAATAAGTGATGAAGCAAAAGATTTTCAAAATTACCAACGAATGAGTGAAAATGTGTACCAAAAATTGCTTTCCCTGGTATCTCCTTTCATTAAAAAGAAAGATACAATAATGCGCAGTGCAATATCGCCTCATGAAAGACTAACAGCTACCTTAAGGTTTCTAGTGACAGGACGATCATATGAGTGCCTTAAGTTCTCCACTAGAATATCTCCTCAAGCTCTTGGAAAAATCATCCCTGAAACGTGCGACGCATTGTTCCAGGTTTTGCGGATGTATATGCAGGTATGTATTTTATAAATTTATTTACCATTTTAGAAAAACAAATAGTGACATTGCACAAATACTTAAATTTCCTGTGATTTGCCAATTCATGTTCAAGTACTTTTCGTTGTACAATAACGAAATTAATGGAACAAAATTTAAAAAGTTATATTAATGTTTCTATGTAATTTAATTACATCAATGTAATCACACAAGTAAAAATATTTAGGCATTAGATTGGTCCATGAAAATAAGAACATCCCATTCTTATAAGTGTGCAAAAACAAAATTAATGGAATGAAATGGAAAAAAAAATTCTATTAATCTTCTATGTAACTCAATTACATCAATGTAATCACACAAGTAAAATATTTAGGTACTACATTGGTCCATGGAAATAAGAACATCACATTCCTTTAAGTGAATACAGATATTGCAAAAGTAATATGGCTTCCTTTCATAACTTTATTGCATTTATAAGTATTTTATATGCTATTTGCAATTATGTCATGAGTCGACACATCACATATTAGGATTATATTGAGAGAAGAAGGTTGCCACCGAATCCTCCGAATGCGCGATAGAATAACCAGGTGCTCCATGTTGAAGATTCGTCAAAGCGCTTCGCTCAAATGTTGGAGATGGAGATGGTGCAGTACACGCGTTATTATATGGACTTGGAGTAGATGATGGATAACTGCCTGATGGTGAATGAACTTGACCAATTTCTGCATCAAATAGTATGTCATTTATTTTCTTTTCAGTAATTAATGCCAAATGTTTGTTCATCCCTCGCAACCTACAGGCTACTGTTTTTCCAAACAATTCATAACGATCAGGTACTTCTTTGTTTGGTTTCTTGAAATGGTCTCGCATCGTTGTTAGAACTTCTGCCGTCAGATCATAATTTTGCATCTTCCTCTTACTGGCACCAGGGCGTGAACCGGTAGCATACTTTCCTTGTACTTCTGACATGTCTGTCACTTGCTCCACAGTACCATTTGTTGATTCATTATTGTCTCTCCCTTCATTCAAACCTTCCTCTTCCGCCAAATGAGAATGCTCATGAGAATCCTGAAATAAATTATATTGGTACAGTTGAAATGGTGAAATTTATGTAAATGTTTGTTGTTAAGATGGTAGGGAAACAAAGTTAGTAGAAACAATACCTTTCATACCATCAATAAAGTTTATATTAACCAACTCTCAATCTCTTATTTGTTTCAGTTTCCCAACTCGGAGGAGAAATGGAAAGCCATAGCTACCAAATTCGAGGAAAGATGGCAGTTCCCGCATTGCATAGGCGCCATGGACGGCAAGCACATTGATATTGTTCCACCTTCCGATTCTGGATCATACTATTATAATTATAAGGGCAAGCACAGCATGGTACTTTTGGCAATAGTCGATGCAGAATATAGGTTTCTGCTCGTAGACTTCGGTACAAATGGACGAATATCAGATGGCGGCGTACTGCAGAATACAACTTTCTATGAAAAGCTAAAAAATGACAGTCTACACATTCCACCGCCTGATGATGTATGTGACAATTTCACAGATGTTCCCTACGCTTTCGTGGCAGATGATGCCTTCCCTCTCAGAGTAGACATTTTGAAACCATTCAGACAAGGACAGTTGGATTCACCGGAAAAGGAAGTGTTTAATTATCGGATCAGCCGAGCAAGGCATATTGTAGAAAATGTATTTGGTCTACTTGCAGCACGCTTCCGAATATTTCAAAGTTCAATCAATCTGGACCCCCGAATATCGAAAAGGTAGTAATGGCTGCTTGTGCTTTGCATAATTTCTTGATTGAAGAACAATCAAGTACATATGCTCCTTCTAATTTGCTGTACGAAGAAAACAGAATTGATGGATCTGTCATATCCGTAGGTTGTGATAGTTCCGACTCCAAAATGGTCCCTCTAAATCGTCGACGGGGAAATATCAGTAATGATGCCAAAGAAATTAGGGATAAGTTCATGCACTACTTCATGAATGATGGTAAATTATCATGGCAAAATAAACATTTTTTCAGGAATACTCAGTCATAACTTATTTCATTTATCTTGCTAACTGGTCAAGGAATTATATTAAAAGTTCAAGCCGTTAGGCATCTATCTGCTATATTCACAACTTTATGTTTTGACATGTTTAATCCTTAGTAGAGTACAACCTAATTCACATGGTACATAATTTCTGTTTATATGAAATATTTAGATTCAGAAATACTCATGAACAATATACATTGTATTGTTCTTCACTTGATATAGAACTCTAGGAAATTTTAAAAAATGTCACAATAAGTCACTAGAATAAATATAATAGTAATACTACTCGAACCGTTAACGCAATTACATTTATCTTACCTGATTAGTTTCAATGTCCAAGTTCGATGTTGATTTTCTTGGAACTTCTTGATCATGAAGAAAATCCATGAGACCATAATACCAAAGATTTGTTCTATAAATACTGTCGGTAGATGATCCTGACTTCTTTGAATCTTGTACTTTTTTTCTCTCTTTTCTGAAGGCGGATCTGAGACTATTGATTTTTGCAACCACTGATTTCTTTGTAGCACCAGGCTCAATTTCTTGCAATTTAACACATAATTTGGCATATGCTGCATCTTTCTTAGTTCGATCGTGATAATCTTCAGATTTAATCTTCCACAGACAAGGTTCATCTTTATAAATTTCTATAAAGTCTGCAATGGTTTGATTCTCCTTTCTAGACATAATTACTGTTTTGGATCACTGAAAGAAAAGAAACACTATGAGATCTGAAAGTCAAACAAATAAGTTAAGACAGAATGGACAGAAAGCAAAATGTGAGGGAAACACTTTACTTTTGGTAACGTTTCGTACAGAGTACTTCTGAGGAAGTACTCTGTACGAAACGTTACCAAAAGTAAAGTGTTTCCCTCACATGGTGTTTCCGTCCAATCTGAAAGTCAACTGAGGACTGCGCAGTTAAGCCCCACACACGCTCAGTTCTCAGTCAAACAGCCACAGTTGACAGTTAAAACTTTTAACTTTTCTATTTCCTTCAGTCGAACTGCGCAGTTCTGTTGAACTGAGACTGATGGTCCCACACACGTCAGTTAAAACTGTCAGTTATAACTGAACAGTCCAAACTGACAGTTTTAACTGCACGTGTGTGGCCGGCCTAAACCGCTGTGCCGAACTGATGGATCATGTAGATGAATAAGAAGAATGTATCAACAATGTAGCATGCTGAATTCTATTGCTTGACAACTTTTAATTACTGTATGCAATTTTAATATGTTTATTACTTGATTTTATTGCTTGACAACTTTTAATTATTGTATGCAATTTTAATATGTTTATTGCTTGATTTTATTGCTTGACAACTTTTAATTATTGTATGCAATTTTGATATGTTTATTGCTTGATTTTATTACTTGACAACTTTTAATTATTGTATGCAATTTTAATATGTTTATTGCTTGATTTTATTGCTTGACAACTTTTAATTATTGCATGCAATTTTAATATGTTTATGGTTTTGTGTTTATGGTTGTGTTTGGATGAAATATGAGAACAAACATTGTATTAACAATGTGCAGCTTGCTAAATTCTATTGCTTGACAACTTTTAATTATTGTATGCAATTCTCATGTTTATGGTTGTGTTGTTTGGATGAAATATGAGAACAAACATTGTATTATTAACAATGTGCAGCTTGCTGAATTTTATTGCTTCACAACTTTTAATAAATGTATACAATTTCAATATGTTTATGGTTTTGTGTTTTATCTCCTTGTGTGTTTTTATTTCCTTACTTGGTATCTGGTACATAGCAGCCTTGTTTGGTGCATACAAGCCAAAGTAGTGGTACATAAGAGCCAGTACATAGCAGCCCAACAATGGTACATATAAGCCAAACAAGTGGAGCCGGTACATAGCAGCCGACGGTACATAGCAGCTAGCATTCGTCCGGAGCAGTAACACCAGCAAACGGAGGTCGAGTAAGGAGGGCGATTCTGAACATGCCAGGCATGTGAGGAAAGGATCCTCGCATAGGACTAGCTCCACGAGCAACCCTTCTCAGCGGGAGGCTCTTCAGGGCGAAAACAAAAGGCCCCAAGGTCACGTCTCTGGTGATGGCGGTGACTGCTTCCCAGCACACACGTTCCTTGCCTCAGCCAAACATTGGCCCTGCTGGCCGTGTGGTGCCTCCCTCGGGCGCGTCCACGGGATGATGATGATGATGATTGTGTCTCACAGGATGACGGGCAGCCTGACGGTGTTCTCCTGCAGTGTGCCAGGGCTTACGGTCCTGTGGATGAGGTATCTGATGGTATTGACCAGCATGTTGCTGATATGGTTAACCATGTATTTGCTCACGGCTTGCGAAAGGAGGAATATAAGGAGATTTTGGAGGATGCTGCAGCCAAGAGGCCAGACAAATGTCATGCCTTAGCACCTGTGGATTGCAACTCACAAGTTTTAGATGCACTGAAGACAGATGCCAAGAAGGCAGACTTCCGTTTGAAGGATGTTGGAAAAGACATTATTAAGGCTGCCACAATTTTGACTAAGTCACTCACAGTGCTTAACAAGATCGCCCAGACTGGCCAACCAGATGTTGCCCAGGAAGTGGGCATGCTTAATGGGGGGTAGGGCCAACTCGGCCTTTTTCCATCTCGGCCCATTATGAAAAGGCAACTCGGACCATCTTGTGGACCAACTCGGACCATTCTCATTTTCTGAAATACCAAGTCGGACTACCATGTTTGCCGACTCGGAGCATCATAAACTATGGGCAGTGTTGCCAACCTCTACAGACGTCTCCGCCCTACACACTGAAATTACCCTACATTTGCCTTCATTACCCTACGACTCAGGATGAAAAAACAAATTGTCATAATACTGGTGCAGCCGTAATTATTGACGATTTGATATTTAACTACAATTAAGAGCTCTACCCCATAATGAAGCCAAGAATGTTCCCAACCAAATTAGGTAAAAAATTCCGCTGTAAACTACATGTAAGCAATACACGAGCTAATTATCTCTTTAATCACGAATCAGTAACCGCTTCATTTGAGCGTGGGAAAAAAAATCTCCAAGCTGCACGTGGCTTCACGTATGAACGTGTATTATCACTACATTTGTTAGATTCAAACCATCATAAACTATCGCACAGAGGGGAGCAGGTCGTTTCGGCCGTGAGCACTCTAGGCCGAGAGTCGTTTAGGCCGTGAGGATCATCTACCTACTCCAACCCAGGCGTTAGTGGATGATATAAATTCTGAAACTTATCTAGACGAAGACACCTTGGACAACGACACTTTGGACTGCTCTGAGGCTCATCCACCTATTATAGCGTATGAAAAAATATGTGCATCTTCACAAAGGGGCAAGCAGAAACTTGTGGACAGTCTAGGATTTTCATACACATTTAAAAGAAAAACAAATGTTGGTGTTCATTGGCGCTGCGCAGTGCGTAATAAAAAGGTTACCTGTAACATGATAGTAAAGGAAGTGAACGGAGTGTTTATCAGAGGAGCCAATGAACATTCACACCCACCGGAAGCATGCCCTTTGACTACAAGCATGGTGTCAAAGTTAATTAATGACAAAACAATGGATGATGTATTTCGCCCAGCTTTAGAAATCGTGGAGGAAGTGCTTCTTGAACACGTTGATCCAACAAAGCCTACTGCTTCGCTACCTGCACCGGTGAATCTAGCTCGCCAAGCAAACAGGAAGCGGCGAGCTAACAGACCTGCTGAGCCCAGTGACCTAACTTTTTGTATTAGTGAGGAGCACATTCCACCTAACTTTCTTAAATCAGATATAAGTATAGAGGACAGACGCCACCTATTGTTTGCAACACAAGAACAGCTTCAGTTACTTGCTAAAGCAAGAAAATGGTATGTTGATGGAACTTTTAAAGTAGTGAGGCGACCCTTTACCCAGCTTTTTATTATTTACGCATTTATGAAGTGCGATGGTAACGTAAAACAAACGCCTCTGTTGTTTGTGTTAATGTCGGGTAAGAGATGTAAAGATTATAGGATAATTTTTAGTAAACTCAAAGAAATTTTAGATGGACAATTAAAAGTAAAAGAAGTTATCCTTGATTTTGAACAAAGTATTTGGCGTGCTATCCCAGAAGTTTTCCCACATGTAGTTATGCGTGGTTGTGCATTTCACTGGGGACAAGCAGTTTGGAGGAAGGCGCAAGTTCTTGGCCTCCAGTCTGCTTACACACATGATAGCAAAACCTACAAATTTGTAAGACAACTGCTTTCTCTGCCGTATGTACCTGATGATCACATAGAAGGACTTTTTATAAGATTCTATGGGAAAGCAGCTGGGTCACAACCACTCTTAGATCTTTTAGAGTACATAAACAGTACATGGATTACGTCAGAAATGTGGCCTCCCAAAGTTTGGTGTGTATTTGATCGAAGTGTAAGAACTAACAATGACGTTGAAGGATGGCATTACAGACTTAATATGAAAGCACGTAAAGGCCAACTGAACTTTTATACTTTAATAACCCTACTACACACAGAGGTTAGACTTGTAACGCTTCATGTAAAGTTTATAAATGATGGAAAGGTGTTGCGTCACCAAAAAAATAAATATACAAAACAACATGGACGACTAGTCATGCTTTGGGAGGAATTTTCTCTGGGCACTAAAACAGCAAAAAGCTTACTGAAAGCTGCCTCTCATCATATTGCTGTGAATATGTAATGACTTGATTTTTCATGAAATACTCTAGTTTTATTTTTTAAACTGACTTTTGCATGTTTTTAGACTACAATTTTAATTGTATTTTACTGACTTTTGCATGTTTTTAGAGCATAATTTTAATTGTATTTTATCGTGAAATAAAAGTCAATTTTGAGCTGCTGAATTATTATTTAACTTTTAAACATGGTCCAAGTTGGTGGTCCGAGTTGGCATATAGTGGTCCGAGTTGGTTATCGTGGTCCGAGTTAGTATAGACTAGGGCCAAGTTGGTGATGGTCCGAGTTGGCGATGGTCCGAGTTGGGGGTGAAGCCTTAATGGTGCCCTGGCACTCCTGGGTCATGCTAATCACAAGAAGAACCTGGCTCGCCGGTTCATCCTCAAGCGCGAAATTAACCAGAAGTATGTTCACCTCTGTTCAGACAATGTGCCCATGACTCTTCTTCTGTTTGGGGATGATGTCTCGCTCTCGGCCAAGCACATTGAGGAGTCTGAGAAGTTAAGGAGTAAGATTGCTCCAAGGAAACCGCTCTCTACCTCGAAGTTTGGTCCTGGCAAGTTTAGGGGCTCTTCTGGGAAACTGCCATACAGGGGTTTTATGTCCAGGTTTCATCCATATGGCCAACACACGCTGGTCCCCGGAGTGAGCACCAGCAATCCTTCTCACGGCAGGGTCCTGAGACAAAAAACTCCCGAGGCCGGGGTCACAATCCCCGGCAGTAACTGAGGTGAGTCATCCTTTTCAAGCTGGCAGACTTCACAATTTTGTACGAGTGGCATGCCATTACCAGTGATCCAAATATTTTAGATATTGTTCAGCATTGCCATTTAGATATTGATGTTGCTAACATTAGTCCCTTATTTGCTGAAGAAGTTGAGTATGTGTTTAATGTCGAGGAAAAGGAAATTTTTTGCCAGGAAATTGTACAGCTTTTGGGTCTGGGGGTTATCAAGGAGACCCAGAGACAGGAGGGGCAAATTCTTTCCCCTATTTTCTTAAGATGGAAGAAGGATGGTGGGTTTAGGATGATCTTTAACCTGGAAAAATGTAATAAATTTTTAGATTACAAACACTTCAAGATGGAAAATTTTGAGCTGGCAATTCGACTTATTAACAGCGGTGTCTTCATGGCCTCTGTCGATTTGCGGCACGCCTATTATTCTGTTAAGATAGCTGAGGAGCAACAGTGTTTTGTGTTTCAAGTGGCAAGGAAAAATTGATCATTTCACGTGTCTCCCTAATGGGGTTGCGGATGGTCCCCGTCTGTTCACTAAATTAATGAAACCTGTTTTTGCTGTACTTAGAGAAAAGGGACATATCACGAGTTTCATTGATGATACTCTTATTTGTCACAGCACTTTTGATGGATGTTGTGAGAGTGTGCGTGCCACTGTTGACTTGCTCAAGAAGTTAGGTTTCTGTATTAACAAAGGCAAATCTGTCTTGGTCCCCACTAAGCGCTTGGAGTATTAGGGGAACATTATAGATTCTAAGACTATAACAGTAACATTACCTGATCGTAGGATAGACAAGTTACTACAATGCTGTGAGGAATTGTTACATAGTGACAGAGCCAAAATTCAGAATGTGGCCAGAGTTGTTGGGCTATTAGTTGCAGCCGTTCCAGCAGCAGAGATGGGGAAACTGCATTACAGGCGGTTAGAATGTGCTAAGATTGCTGCGTTAAAAGACGCAAAAGGTAACTTTGACAAGTGGATGGTGGTCACTCATGAGTTGAGATTGGAGTTGCTTTGGTGGGTATCTCACATTGCATTGCAAAACAGACAGATTTTTTGGAAGGATACAGAATTGGAACTTGTATACTGATGCATCGAATTTGGGGTGGCCACCTCAATCAACAAAAAGTTAATGGGAGATGGTCATTATCAGAATCTGCCTTGCACATCAACGCAAAGGAACTCAAAGGGCCCATTCATTAAACATTCATTAAACATTAGGATTACTGGCCCGCAATCCGAATCCCCAACGTCGGGCATCCTACTACGAAACTGGCGCGCTGATTTTTTAAACAGAAAACGGCAACCCGACGTTCGTACGAGGTTATCGGAAGAGTTGGCAGCCTTTGCTCCCGATATTGGTAGACCTGAGCACATATAAACAAATTCACGTGCTACCTTTAGCTGTTGAAGGAGAAGGATCTCCCAGTTCCAGCACTCCCAGCTAGCAGCAGCCAGCCAACCGGCAGACACCGCTCGAAGAAGAAGCTCCGCCCCGCACCGTGCCGCTGAGCTAGAAGCTCCGCCTCCCGGGTCCGTGAGGAACCAATAGGCGCCCAGCTCCGCTCCTGCTTTCACTCCTGCGCCCTTTAAAAGGCCGACAGGAAGCAAGGCGGACACACACACCCAGCAAGGGGGATCGCCCCTCACCTATCTACCTTCTACTTTACTTCATCCTTTCACCCTAACTACATCTTCCTTAGCTATACTAGCTAAACTCTTTCACCCAACTGTCTATCCCCACAAAAAAAAAAAAAAAAAAAAAAAAAAAAAAAAAAAAAAAAAGGCGGACACACTTGACACTTGTCACTTGACACACACACTTCCCACCACCAGACGCCAGGACAACCAGCCCGCCCACCGCTCTCTAGAGGGCAGCCTGGAGACACCCAGACTGCGTAGGCATCAGCTCGCCGATTCGCTCGCCGCTGAGCTGCTCTGCCTCGTCGCATCAAGTCTCTCCAAGCAGACCCCAAGCTTTCTCTTCGTCTTGGCACCTTAGTGGCCAAGGCGTCGTGACTGTTTTGGTGTCTTAGAGACACCTGAAGCACCAACCAGCCCCGGAACACCGGCACTTTCGCGGCTATGTTCTCGGGACTGGCCAGCTTGCACTGAGACTCCTACAAGCACCTTTGTGAGGCTGACGATCGTGCCAGTTAGCACTTCAGGGAGACTCCCACCTTGGGAATCTCCCAAGTCCTGTGTACCGGGAACTCCTCTGCTGAGTTCCGCCCAGGCACCTTCTTCTCCTACTATATTTTTCTCTTTTCGCCCATAGAGTCCCCTGGTGTGTGAAGGTGAACCCCGAGGCTTGCACGAGGTGGGCCCTTAGAAGGGCTGCCTTAAGCACATTAGTAGGGTAGGGCAAAACTTGGACAGGATAGGATCGAGGCAGGGTGTCTACGACGGCTACTAGTAGCTGGGACACTAAACTGCCTCGCTTAGGCAGGCTCCTTCCTGATTCTATCACAGCTGTGTCGTGTGTCGGGCCGTGACCCCCTGTAGGTTCTCCTCTCTCTTTCCTTTTCTACCTTTTTTCTTGATCCAACCACGATATGCCAAGATGCCATGAGTGAAGATCAAGCACCCTAAACCTGATGCCGGAAACAAGCTGAAACTATTGAAGATCCTCTCTGAAGAACTGATATACACAACTAAGATCGTCATAACGCCAGATGGTTTCGTAGTCATAACAAAAGACGACGAAGAAATAGACAACATATTCGAAAAGAAGATCATCGAAAAATTAGCTGCTGAGGATTACACACCTATAATCCCACCTGAGCTAAGAGCAAAAAGGACGGTTTTGCTTTTCAATGTTGATGAAGTAATACACAACCATCAAGAAAATGAGATCATAGGAGAAATCACGGCAAACAACCTATGGATCCCAACTATCGACAGCATCTTCAAAATCCCGAGAACAAGGATAATGAAAATAACCTTCTCAGAAACAGCCATTGCCAAAAAAGCTACAGAGAAAGGAATCCTGGCCTTCCATCTCAGAATTCCAGCTTATAATATAAAGCAAGACGAATTCATCCCTATTATGACTTGCATGCGATGTTATAATATCGAGGATCACCCATCCAGTCAATGCCCAAAAGCAAAAGAATATAAAATATGCTCCGAATGTGCAGATGAAGGACACACATGGAGAGACTGCAAAAGCACAAATAAAAAATGCATCAACTGTTCTGACAAACATCGAACACTAGCAAATAAATGCCCTAAAAGGAAAAAAGCTGTAGATGCAAAAAGAAATAAACAAAAAACTACTAACAATGCAACATATGCACAATCAGTCACCAACACAAGCCCCTCACCCATCAGCAGCATAATCAATCAGGAAACAGCAACAAAAATAATGTCATGCATGCTTCATGCACATCTGATCAATACAGCTAACCCAGGCTCTTATAATGATGAGTTCAACAGAGCCCTAGAACTCAACAAACTCCCAAAAATCGACCTCCCGAATAATCCACCTTCTAGCCCTATCCTCAATTTTCAAAACCAACAGCAACAGCAGCAGCAGCAACAGCAACAACAGTAGCAACAGCAACAGCAACAACAACAGCAACAGCAACAAGAACAACAACACCAACAATATCAACAAGACACACAACACACAGTCATGGCTAACACACAACAAACACCACACTCACTTAACTCCTGCAAAACAGACAGACATGAAACAATGCATACACAACAAGAAAACAACACTTCACATGACCCAAGCATGCCCCCACTGGAAAAAATCTCTGGTCAAGCCATAGGACTTCAGATCATCACCAAGAAAAGCAAAGGCTGGCCCAAAGAAAAAACCTTTAATCTAGTTGACTTAAAACGGGGAATTGATTCTGGATTATATAAATACAGGTACACGAACCCGACATATACTGACCAAGAAATACTACTGTATATGATAAATAACGATATGGAGCTAACAAACTGCTGGTGTACTACTGACGACTCGCAGTTCGGTAAAATCCGTAACGGCTTACACCAAGAACTTACCCCGCCACCCACCAAAGCCCCCAAACACAAACACAGCAGACACAGACACTCCTCTAATTAAAGCAAGTACCCTAAATCAAACACCGTTACACACAAATCACTGGAACAAACACAAACTTCTCACATACAGACACATACACAAACATGGACACGATCACCATAATACAACATAACGTACATACATGGAAAACAAACAAATTCTTGTTAACTAACACATATTTACAGAACAACCCTGACGTAATACTTCTGAATAGCACCGGGGTCAAGGACACAGAAACCATAAAAATATACGGATATAACACTTACAAAATCAACAGTGACAACACCCTTCATGATGGATCTGCAATACTAGTTAAAAACAGTATTGAATATAAAATCACAGATGACTTTGACAAAGATATTTTACAAGTTACCATATCCACTACCACTGGACCAATAAATATTGCAACAACTTACTTACCACCACGAAGACCTTATCTCCCTATCACAGACTTTCACAGATTAATAACACAAAACACACCAACGTACATCATCGGAGATCTAAACGCCAGACATACGATTCTAAACAACAATGACAGCAACAATGTTGGGAAAGCAATAAAAAAACTTATTGACAAAGGGAATCTCTGTTACAAAGGCCCTAACTTCCATACATTTTTCGGCAGCAGTCATACATCTACACCCGACATCATACTTACAAATCATAAAACATACCATAACATGGATATAAAACCCGGTCCTACCACATCTTCTGACCACATTCCAGTAATAATCAAAATAACTACAAAAGCAATAACAACATCCATTGACCCAATACCAAACTACAACCTAGCAAACTGGGAAACATTCACCCAAGACATTAAAGAAACACATAAAAACATAAACACAAACGCTTATATGAGCACACAACAGCTAAATATATCTTTACAACAATGGACAAGTGCTGTAACAAACTCAATGAAGAACAACATCCCCTTAAAAAGAAAAAGAACACAACAAAAGCCACTAACAAATAACACCATAAAATATCTTAAAATCTACGCAAAAAACATCACAGACGAAAGCAATTATACAGGTTGGACTCCTTTAAAATACGCAACCTTAAAAAAAATAAGACATGCAATAATAAAAGAGTGCAATAACATACAAAATAAACAGTGGAAAAGTAAAATAACTAAGCTTATTAATGCACATAAAGACTCTAAGAAATTCTGGTCACAGATAAAAAAATTACAAGGCAACAGTAAGACCTCGGAAAATTACATAATACACAACAACGAAAATATGATATATGATATGATATGAGATATGGAGCAATAACTTTCAAATATCACAACAGGAAAACGCAGAATTCGATCAACACACAGACAACATGGTCACCCAATACATGATTAATAATGAAGATAAATTTATGCCATACCCAAATGGAGACCCAAACAGACTTGATGACAACCATCCACTGTTACATAGAATAACCCCAGACACAATACAACGTATAATTAAAAGCCTTAAGAATAACACCCCAGGGGTGTCGAAGATCAATAAAATAATTCTACAACACCTATCACCAGACTATATTAATTCTTACAAAACTACTCAACATATCAATTTCCATGGGCTACTTCCCAGACGAATACAAACATGCTAAACTCAAACTAATCCCAAAGGCCAACAAACAGACAACAAACCCACATAATCACAGACCTATCTCTCTACTTGAAGTGCCAGGAAAAATGTTCGAAAAAATAATCAACCACAGACTAAGAAATTACCTAGAAACGAACAGCCTCTTTCCAACATCTCAACACGGTTTTAGACAACACCGATCAACACATACTGCCATAGCAATCCTCACAGAAAAACTAAGTCATACACTAACAACAAACAAAATAGCCACAATTGTCACCCGGGATATATCAAAAGCATTTGATAAGGTCTGGCACCAAGGCTTAAAATATAAACTATCCTTATTAAATTTACCAGACACTTATGTAAAGCTCTTAAGTAGCTTTTTGAATAACAGAACAGCAAGTATAGCAATAAAAACACACACGGGTCCACCCATACCACTGCTAAGCGGAGTACCTCAAGGCAGCAACATTTCACCAACCTTATTCACTATATACACCTCAGATATTCCACCACCAAGCCCACATTGCACATACGTAACTTACGCTGATGACATCACCCAAATAATAACACAACAAGGGAATAGTAGAAATTTCTTAGCACGAAAAGTGGAGAGAGAAATCACAAAAATAAACCAATACGAACATCAGTGGAAAATAAAAACAAATATGAATAAATTCGCAATACTTCCAGTCTCAATAACGAAAACGAAACCAATAACTATCAACCATCAAAGAATACCATACACAAAAAAGGCAAACATTCTTGGCCTGTCAATCAACAGCAAAGGGTACAACAACCAAATCACAAATAACGTAGTAAAAGCAAAGCACGCTCTATATACTATAAAAAGATTCAGCCAACTCACCACGAACATCAAGTTACACCTCATAAAATCTTGCGTAATTCCACTACTTCTCTACCCAGAATATCCACTAGCAACATTATCTAAACATGCTATAAGAAAACTTCAGAGTACAGAACCATGCCTTAAGGTTTATTTACAATGAACAGTATCCATACACAAAAACCACATCAGAGTTACACCAACTAAGCAACATGAAACCAATAAACATTCTATTACACGAAAGAGCTCAAAAAACAAAATTCACACTACAAAACATTTTACACGACACTGAATACATACACACAATAACAGAAAACCAAAACAACATTTTGGAGCACACATGGTTCAGGAAAACAGCAAAAACATTAGAGCAAGATGTACCAACTCCACTTTACACTTAAACTTCTCAGTCGTAAGGTAAAGCATAAAATCTAGATGACAACAATAACATGTTATAACACACACACACATATATACACTGCCCATTGCCAAAACAAAATTTAGGTCAACTCAACGGTAAAAGGTAAATAAACAACAGGAAAAGCAAGGCGTACAGCCCGCCACCTATTACTCTCTAACTATATTTCACTTTCACCAAAACTGTTCCCTCCAACTCTCAACCCTACTTCCCCCTCTAATTTCACCCCCACTGTCTGTCCCCCTCTTGTAACTTGTAACTTGTAAGGGGGACACACTCTCCCACGAGCCACCGAGAAAGGAGCAGCTTCGCTCCCACCTCATCTCCAAACAATCAGGCCCTGGCCTGATTGTTTGGAGATAGAGATAGATAGATAGACACCCGGCAGTCACTTCGAGGCGCCGCGGTTTTCCCTACGTGCCCGGTGGAGAGAGCCTCACCTAAGGGTATCGCTGGAAGACTGCAGCAACTCACCTGGTATAAGTGACTTGCGCCAACTCTGTTCCTCCTACTTCTTCTCTTCCTCTCTTCGTACCGGCGACAGAGTCAGGACCGGGCCTTAGGCAAGCCCCTTCCGCGCTCTCCAGCCACCGGGGCCTCCAGTGCTGGCCAGAGCAGCCTGGAGAATCTTCAGCAGAGTACAAACCCTACCTCAGGGTCAGATATTTAGGGCTTTCTTCCCTCCAGCTAGGATCCCCCTCGGGATATAGGTCACTAGGACGATAGGAAACAACAATAGGTTGTTATAGGCACTCGTGGTTGTAGCACTCATAAGGCTGTAGCGCCACAAGGCTGTAGCGCCACCTCTACAAGGGTATAATCGTCATAGGGCCCCGCCCTATGACAGGATGGCCCTCCCAGGCCCCCCTGACCGGACTATAAGATACAAAATAAAAACTGCTAACATCCCTGCTGACCTTAGCAATGCCTTCTTTTCCAGAACCCAGGTCCCCCACACGAAATGCTTCAAATCTGGCCCCTACATCATTATCGGTTTAGCTAGTGAGGCGGACCGTGATAACCACACGTCTCACCAAGCGACCGAAAACTTAAAACTTCTTGGCTTCGAGCTCGTCGAGTCTCTGGAGCAAAAATCGGCTAGAACGATCCTTGCCCGGCGAGTAGACGAGTACATCTTAAAAAAGACCAACGACGACCTCCTGACTGAAATCCAGGAAAAAGAATGATACACAGATTGACGAACTACTCATCATCCCAAAAGTCCACATGCTGAAGATTAAACTACGCTCAAAACAACAGGCCGAACTTTTAAAAAACAAGGGCATTAAGCTATTTTCTCAAATAGTGCCCTCATACAATATTAACATAGAAGAATACCGCCCAGTCACCCAGTGCTACAAGTGCTATCAATTCAGCCACCGCACAAACCAGTGCAAAGAAACAGAACAAGTGTGCTCCAAGCATGCAGCTAAGGGCCACGATTATAGGAATTGCCAGGCCTCCACCATAAAATGCGCGAATTGCAACAGCGAACACACTGCCGTTTCCTTTAAATGTCAAATAAAACGCGCTCACCAAAAACAACAAAACTCACCACAGACCACTCCTCAACCAACCACCTCCTACGCCCAAGCCACCACACCCTCCTCTCTCACACCAAAAAATACAAACACGAACACCGAGAAACTTCTGCTTGCAGAAATTATAATAAAATATTCCATCCAAACCTCATTTGGTGACCTAAAAAAACAGGCAGAAACAATGAACTCCTTGCTTGAGTACAATGGCTGCCCCACAATAAAACTTTCTCCAAACTTCCACCAGACAAACCAAGAACACTTCAAACAAAACTACCAACAACAAAATGAAGAAACACACACCCCAACACCCACACTCCAGGAACCTGAACACACCACACCTATTGACGCTAGTCCCCCTTCACCTGGGGAATTGGTTATTGAAGAGGACTCAGCTTCTGGGGAATCGCAGCCCCAAAAGCCCTCTCCACCACGATCTACCCCTACCTCTACCACCACTACTGCCAACACCACCAACACCATAAAAAAGACTGAAACAAAGCGACACCTAGCGACAGTGCCCCAACCCCCCCCCTCTACACGAACCGCATCGAGGGGGAAAAAAAACACATAAAAAAAAACACAAAAAACATGCTCACAATAATACAATTAAACTGTCGCGGTTTCTGGAATAACAGACACCATATTTCAGAAGCAATTCGATCGATCGATCCAGACATCGTCCTCCTCAACCACACAGGTTCACCACCAAAACCCATAAAACTATATGGCTACAACACACGCTACACAACAGGTACGCACCATGACGGCGTAGCTCTCATGGTAAAATGTACCATCAAACACATACACATAACCAACTGGCCCTCAGCCCACTTCCTGGCCACCAAGATCGAAACACAACATGGGCAATTTCTCATTGCCACCACATACAGCAGACCAAAAACTGGGCTCCCACTCACCAGCTTCAACAATCTTTTCAATCACACAAACATCCCGGTCTACATACTTGCAGACCTAAAAGCCAAACACACCGCCTTCAAACATTCAAACAACAACCAACACGGACACGAACTCCTTCAACTAACACAACTGAAACGCCTCCGTTTCCTTGGACCTGACTTCCTCACCTGCTTTACGCACAATGGGAATGGCAGGCCAGATCTCATCCTCTCCAATCGGCAATCCCTACTTTTCCACCACTATATCTCCCATGGACCACTCTGTGGTTCTGACCACGTTCCCCTAATCCTCAAAATATCCTCCAATCCCATATCCACCCCATCCCCACCTGTCTCCGACTACCGCTCCGCCGACTGGGAGAGCTTCAAGAAAACAATCACAGACTCACACCGACCAACACAGCTCGAAGGCCAACCCTACACAGACATAGACAGTGCCTTAAAGACGTTACACAACAATATTCTGACATCAGCCAACAGACACATACCAACAAAACAACATATAATTCATATAGACTTCCGACCTTCCATTAGAACACAAAGGCTGCTAGTGTGCTACAGAACACGTTTTAAAAAACAAGCACAACCACACACCTATCTACAGAGACCTTTGCACCCTTCGTACACACATAACAAATAGCCTACAGGAAGATCACAGCGCTCACTGGAGGAATCTAGTCTCCCATATGGACAGAGCCCGCTGCAGTAATCATACACAGTTCTGGCACATGGTGTACAGGCTGAGGGGATGCCAGCGGGAAAGATTCGAGTACCTCCTAGTGAACGGGGATCGCATCACAAACCCAGAACAAGTCACCAGCATCTTCAAGACACACTGGCACAATACTTTCCAACCACACCCTCTCCCACTCCACGAGCCCAGTATTGCCCACATAAACAACATCATCGATCGTGCACGCCACCACCTAGCAAACACGATTCCACATAACACTATACAAAAAATACGCCTCAACCCCCCACACCCTCTCACCACACCTATTGAGGAGGAGGATGTCACCAGGTTGCTCAGGCATACTCCGCGGCGAGCCCCTGGCCCCTCAGGAGTCACCTGGCTCATGGTGCGGAACCTTCCCCAAGAAACTATATCCAGCCTGACGGAGATTTTCAACGCCTGCCTTGCCTCTGGATACTTTCCTAAGGCATTCAAAATTTCAAACATCATCCTCATTGCTAAGCCCAGTAAAAACTCCCACTTACCAGAAAACTATCGCCCCATTAGCCTCCTTGAAATTCTCGGAAAAACCTTTGAACGCCTCATCAATTTAAGATTGAGAGCGTTCCTCGAAGGTAACGAGCTGCTGGCACCACAGCAGTTCGGCTTCCGGAGGAACGCCTCAACCGAGGACGCTCTAAACAGCATAGTTGCATACTTAAATTTCAATAAGCCCTATTTCAGAGCAGCCCTTGTGACAAAAGATGTCAAAAAAGCATTTGACACTGTTTGGCACGCAGGCTTAAAACACAAAATTTGCAACAACTTCAACCTACCCCCCCCCTAACGCAACGCATACTATGTAGTTTTCTGGTAGAGAGACAGACAAGAATCTGTCATCAGGGCACCTTTTCAACATCCTTTTCCCCTCAGGCTGGAGTCCCACAAGGCTCTGTACTCTCCCCCACTCTTTTCAACATGTATACAGCTGACATGCCCCCTCCAGTTCATAATGATTCATTAACCATTCAATACGCGGACGATGTAACGCAATTGGCTCGAGCCAGATCGTTAGATCTCCTCACCGACAAAATTCAACGGGAACTGACGGCGACTAGCCTATGGGAGATGAAATGGCGAATCCTCTCCCATCCCAAAAAATCAAGTCACCTACTTTAACATAAAAAAAAGTCAGCCTCGCCAAATCTCATTGAACAACATTGTTCCACACCACACCCCAATCCCCATCAGTAACAACAACAAAGTGCTTGGCCTCACCATCGACAAGCACCTCAAATTCAACATACATATAAACCAAAAAGCTGCTTTAGCCGCTGTGGCCTTGAGCAACCTCGAAAGATTTCGCGACAGCAACACGAAAACAAAACTACACCTCTTCAAAGCTTTTATTCTCCCCCTTTTAACCTATTGCCCTCTTGCACTCTCTCTTTCTGCTCCCACTAACCTCTCAAAACTTCAGAGGGTCCAGAATTGAGCAATTCGTTTCGCCCTTGGAACGAAATGGTTCGATTTTCGGTCCTCTCTCTCTACTCATGAGGAGTCCAACATCCCTCCTCTTAACATAACACACTACAACAGAATCGACAAACAGCTAACCTCCTTCTCTGACAGACACACAAACACATACAATTTCATAACCAACCTTCCCCCAGCTTTCCGTCACCTCCCCCACTGCAACCTCCTTGACCCTCCCACTGTGCCTCCTGACCCCATTTTCTAAATAACGGACTCCTTCACTCTCTCTCTCTCTCTCTCTCTCTCTCTCTCTCTCTCTAATCCTCTCTACCACTCAAGGTGTCTGAGTGGGATCATCGTCGCACTCTCGTTCATGTGGGACGAGCACGTGTGCCTACACCTAGTGTTTTTTTTCATATTTTTTGTCTTATGGCTTTGTATTCATTTTTTGTTTTTTATGCATTATTTTTCTGTCTCGCAGCCTAGGTCCCAAGGAGGCACCGGACCGCTCCCGGGAAAGGGATGCGACAAAACACACTGCCATTAACATTCAATGCCTCTTGACCGAAGGAGTGGGCTCGCGTGCCAACACCTAGTGTTTTTTTTTTATATATTTTGTCTTATGGTTTTTTATTCATATTTTGTTTTTTTTGTGCATTATTTTTCCGTCTCGCAGCCTAGGTTCTCAAGGGGACACCGGACCACTTTCAGATGAAAGAGGATAGCACGAACCGCACTTCTCCCACTGACGTCACGGCAATGGGGCCCCCGGCCGTTGGCATGACGTTCCAGCAGTGGTACCCCCCATGGCAGTTATGGAGCGGCCAGCACTGATGGTGGGGACGGCAACCACACTATTCAGTGGAAGCCACTTCACCCCCCCCACAGAGGTAGTTTGGTGCGGCTAGAGCTGGGTAGTAAAGTAGTCAAGAGATGGTGGGGCGGGGCCCTGGAAGCATCCATGCAGGAATCCCCATTCACCCCCCCCCCCACCGGCGACTTCTCGCGTGCAAACAGATGGTGATAGATTTGACCCCTCGCTGCGGTGAGAAAGCCTTTCGAGCCTCTGTCAATGCACATCCTACCATCACGTCAATCATTATCACAAACCATCTTCATCCCCACCATGCACATAACACCACGACATTTTTTATTCTCTTTTCTTAGCAGGTCGGCCTTCTTGCAGGACGAGTCACAGGACACGAGCAGAAAGGAAAGACTCCGCTTTTTCACCCATCACATTACATCATGCAATAAAGATCCCAGCCATCACCAAACCACTCTACTACTATCTGTGGTTCGGAACCCACGTAAAACTGTAGGTCCCTCCGCTATACGAATGTACTTCTTCCTCTGTCCTTCTTTGAACCAATAAAAGCACAAAAAACACTTTTTACTCTGACTGTCCTTCACTCATCTTTCACATCCTGATGGTGCAGGCTCTGGATAGTCTGGCCCCGAACCTGTGCGTGGTTTGGCCCGGGTTTTTGGGTGCGTGGGAGGCATCCGTGGCTGTGGCTGTGTTGGGCTTGGCTTGCTCGGTTGGTGACGGACGCTCCTGCTTCCCCCCGATAAGGACCTTGTCTCCCTTGCCATTTTAACATAAAATATATCACATTAAAAAATAGTCGTCCTTCCTAATAATAAAACAACAATTCAAATTGCGCCTGGGTTAAGCCCCAGTGACTATTTCTCCTACTACAATTCCCTTCTTATCACCCCCCCTATTCTTCCCACTATCCCCACTTCCCCCTCCCCATCTTTTCTCTCTTTGTTATGTTATGTACCTTTAGTTCGCCCACAGCTTCGCCGCTATCATGAGTGTGCCTGCCTCTTCTGTTCTCCTCCTCTCTCCACGAGAAAAAGCTGTCGCACTCACAAATGCTCAACGCCAGAGACTGTCTGAGGTGATAACTTCAAAGAAAATCCTGTTGGATCATTCTACAGACTTCAACGGGATAAGAAAAAAACAGAAAGCTTGGGAGGAAGTAGCTGCTGAATTCAGCCTCAGCTACCCTGCTGAACGTCTCAGGACAGTAACCCAGCTCAAACGGGCTTGGGAGTACATAAGGAGACGGTAAGTGGATATAAATATTCTGTATATTTAGTGTATAGCAGGTGAATTTTTGTGTTTAGCAGAGCAATAACATATTGCATCATGCTGCATCTGTAAGGGCAAGCTGAGTGTATCTCATTAATTAAATTAACACTCAGGTGTACCTCTCACAAAGGGAGTGTGTTTATCTTGCTGATCTAAAGTGGGTTTTTAGCTTGCTGGTGTACTGTAAAGGGGGTGTTTTTCAGCTTGCTGGTCTAGAAGGGGTGTTCTAAGCTTCCTGGTCTAAGGGGGGTGTTTTTAGCTTGCTGATCTAAAGGGGGTGTTTTAAGCTTGCTGGTCTAAGGGTGGGTGTTTTTAGCTTGCTGGTATCTCACAAGTAGCATATACCATTTCTTACCTGCCCTTTATATGATTAATGGATTATTAATATTTTTTTCTTTAGCAAATATTTAAGAAAAGCTCCATGGTAAACAGCAATATTAGGTTAAGTTCAGGTTAGGTTCACGTTAGTTTTTTACTTGGAAATATAAGAAATGGAATTAAGAAATAAAGTACACAGACAATAAATGAATATTATTATATTTGTCCAAATCATTCCTAACTGAAGATTCTGTACAGCACTACTGGCATTGTTTAGTAATCTACATTATGTTCATGCTTACAGAGTGAAGAAGAATCACAAGGAATTTCTTCATGAGTCCTTCAAGACTGGTGGAGTGCCATCACCAAAACCAGTCACAGATGACTTCTTGGCTGTTGCAACAGATGCACTGGCTGTGGAGCTGCAATTTGCAGACAACCAGCTAGATAGCTTAGTACTCATAGTCATAAGAGAAGAGGAAGTGGGTCTGTATTTTGGCTTTCTTTTCTGTTAGTCTTTAATCATATGCACAATCTTACTTATTGCCTTGATTTTTCATACTATTTCTTTCCCCATTTGTTATTATTATTATTATTTTTTTTTTTTGGACAGTAGGCTGCTCTGGCAACTGTGAAATTATCATGAATACGTTGTTTTGGATATGTTCATGCATTGTCATATAATTCTGTTTCAATCAGTAAATTTACAGTTACTAGAAATTTAGGAAATACACAACATGTAGTGCGCAATAGCGTTGATAGTAAAATTAACGCTAATGGCCATGGACATCAAGGTTAAAAGTGGAGTTAAAGTTAGGTTAGGTTCAGCTAAGTTGGTATAGGTTAGGTTAGGTTAGATTAGCATATTTTCATTTATGTGCACTGGTAGTGATTGATGCATCATAAACATCTTTGTAAATTTTTTTTTTCTGTTTTAACATTAACTTCTCATCTAGCAGAAATAATTGACGACGACATGCTTCCTGCATGTACAATAGCAGCAGGACCATCAACAACACCAGCAGCAGGACCAGCAACAGCACCAGCAGCAGGACCAGCAACAGCACCAGCAGCAGGACCAGTGACAGCACCACCACCAGGACCAGCAACAGCACCAGCAGCAGGACCAGCAACAGCACCATCACCAGGACCAGCGACAGCACCAGCAGCAAGACCAGCAACAGCACCACCACCAGGACCAGCGACAGCACCACCACCAGGACCAGCTTCAGCACCACCAACAGTTACAGCAACAGCACCAGCAATGGCACCAGCAACACCACCAGCAGGGCCAGCAACAGCACCAGGAGGAACATCACAAACTGGACCCTCCACCCGTAGAGGCCGAAAGAGACCCCTACGCAGTGAGAGGGAGGAATGTTTCCGCTCTATTCGAGAAGGTGCAGAGACCTTGAATGACGACTTGAAAGTGTCATTGCAAAACTTCCCTGCTCTATGTGAGAAGCTTGGCAATCAAGCTGAAGTGGCAGCAAATGCATTTGCTCAGACAATGCATATGTCTGCAAATGCATTTGCTCAGGCATTGCAAACATCAACAAATGCATTTTTTCAGACTATGCATAATGTTGATAGCACTATGGAACAAGTACGCAAGTACTACAGCCCAGCTTCTGGGAGACCCAGCAGTCTGTAAGTATCCTGTGTGTGTGTGTGTGTGTGTGTGTGTGTGTGTCTGTGTGTGTGTGTGTGTGTGTGTTGTATATTTGAGTGAAAACAAATAAAAAAACAAACAAATCTTGACCTCCATTTATTTTCATGACCTACACTTTGAGGTTCATATATAATTATATATAACATTTCTTTCATGTCTTGTCCTTCACAGGAAAATATATAATTACATCCTACATAGTACTTGTATCTTGTATTGAGTCACATAACAATGTATCAAATGACAGATGCAATTGAGTTTAAGATTGAAATGATATGCATTACAATTTTGGGATAGAGGAAAGCACGTGTAATTTGGCACATTTTAAAACCAGTTCTCAATTATGCGGCTCTGTAATACCAAGCCACTGGCAGCATTCTCAATGGGTACTGCTTGCTCAGCATTCATGTTTGGGATTGCATTTCCAAGTACCTCATCCTCATCCATCTCATCAGGCATGGGAACATTGTGTAATCTAGCAATATTGGTTGTGCTAAGTTTTGTCTGCACCTCTTTATTAAGAATGGCAAACCTGTGCTTCAGCACACCAAAAGCTCTTTCAATAACATTTCGGGTTTTAATGTGAGCTGTGTTATACTTCCGTTCTTTCTCAGTTGTTGGTGAAAGAAGCGGAGTCAGCAAATATTTCCTGCATGGGTACCCAGAGTCACCCAGGAGATACCCACTATAATTTCCCTCCTCTAACAGATGGCACACTCTTGAATTATCAAATACTCTGCTGTCATGCACACTACCTGGCCAGCTACATATTATGTTTCTAAATACTAGGTTATAATCACAAATCCCCTTAAGATTGATGGCAAAGTGGCCCTTTCGTGATCTATAGAGTTACGCATGATCACCTCCAGGGCTTATTATATTGATGTACGAGCCATCAATACAACCAATGCAACCTGGTATGCCAGCAATATTGAAGAAATTGGAGGCAAGGTCAGGAATGTCAGTTGGCTCTGGAAATTTTATGTAAGTCCGAGCTAGAGTACATAAAATGGTTGAGATACTTCTAACAATTTTACATACAGAGGCAGCAGACATCCCCAGGCAGTCGGCCATACATATCTGGAAGCTTCCTGTGGCAAAATACATCATTGCTGTGAGGAGCTGGAGGTATGCTGGAATACTACAACCTGTAGACATGGCAAAAGAAAAATTATGTTAATTTCTCATCAAGAACAATTCCTAGGAATGAGAAATTAATGGGACTAGAATAATGTATCATTCAAGATAAAATCATTGTCTACAAGCAATTAAAGAAGTATGAAATATGCACCTGAGAACAAAGGTATACGTTGGTTTAGAGAAAAATGTTGAAGTCACAAGAAAAAATGAGGAACAGAAGCAAGAAACAAAATACAATTTACTTTACCTCGTCCATCCTTGGCTCTTGGCAAATCTGGTTCCACTTGGCCAAGAAGGGTGTGAATGCACTCCTTTGACAGCCGGTACCTCCGAATGAACTCCTCCTCAGAGTAGGCAGCAAAAGGGTTTTGGTGATCCTTGACCAGTCTCCTTGGCAACCTTGCTTCATCAGCATGTTGAAGGTGCAAAAGAGGAAGAATGCCAGCCTAAAAAGAAATTCATCTTCTTAAGTCCTCCCTCACAAAAAATACTAGCAAAATTAATGTTAATGGCCGCAGACTTCATGGTTATAAGTGGAGTTCAAGTTAGGTTAGGTTAGCTTAGATTTGGTTAGGATAAGTTAGATTAGGATAGGTTAGGTTACATTTTATACTATGTAGGTATATGTAGATACATAGGTTATGTAAGATTAGGATAGGTTAGATTAGGTTAGGCCTTACCTAAACCTAATCTAACCTCTCCTAAAAATATGCTACTCTGACCTAACCTAACCTATCCAAACCAAACCTAACTAACTCCACTATTAACATTTACTATTAACAGATATGCCATATGATCAGAAATGGATCCCAAAAACTTATCCAAGTAATTCTCTGGGATCCTCAAATGATGAGATTGCATTGGGCTGGGGCTGGTTTTGGTTATGTGCAGACTCCTCCTGATTTACTATGCTCGCTACAGTTATATCATGTTAGTTAAGAAATAAGCTATCCAGATAATGTACATTTTTACCTGTATGATTTATCAATAACAATGCCACAAAATGAAATGTCAACATATATGGGAAGCAGAGCTAAAGCCTGCTGGCCTGAACAGCTCACTGGCTGTCTGGCTAGCTGGCGGCTGTCAGAGACCTGCTCCATCACAATAACAATTAATTAACCTGCGTGAGATGGCTAAACTAATCAACACAAAGTTAATTCACCATAAATAATCTTACCAAAACAACTTGACCCACAGCTATCCTGCAGCTGTTCTGCAAGCTTTTCTAACGACAAACAGCTTCCACACATATTATTTGGGCTCTGCATGTAATATTGACAAGTAATAGTGCTATACATACCATGGTTGAAGCTCCAGGGAGGTGTAGAGATGTTGGTAAGAAGTGAAGACAGGCTAGAAGCTTGCACCACGACAACAGGCCCCTAGGCATACGTCACGTCCAAACACCAAGTTCTTTTAAAAAGTTTAAGTACTGACAAAAATTATTGTATTCGTGTAATATGTTTAACCTCCATTATTACGTATTTCCATACAATCATAACACATTTTTACCATGAATGAGAGGATAATACGTTCTCAAGCAAAATTCGTAGGTGCTTTCGGAGGGTGTCAGGCTCCCGATAGATTTCTCCCGACACTTCGGGCTCCAGGAGTGTTTAATAAATCGACTTCACTGGATTCGGAATGCGGGCCAGTAACCCTAATGTTTAATAAATGGGCTGTGAATGACAGGCATGAGTGGAAATTGAATGAAGAACTCTTTAGGGCCCTTTCTGAAGTATTTGGGGTTCCGAGCATTGATCTCTTTGCTTCTAGACTGAATGCTCAAGTGACTCGTTTCTGCTCCTGGAAACCTGACCCAGATGCATAACATTTTGATGCCTTTTCCATCTGCTGGTCGCAGTTTGAACTATCTACCTTTTCCCACCCTTTGCTCTGATTGCCAGGTGCCTACAGAAAATTTGACCAGAGTCAGCGAAGGGGTAGATGGTGTTGCCTCTGGCCGTCCCAGCCCTGGATGGGGACTCTACTCACTTTGCTGGTCAAGGAACCACAGCTGATTCTGAGGGGGGCACACATCTTGCGTCACCCATCGACGGAGGAGGAACACCCCATTCTCCGACACACCCGAATGATGGCTTGCCTCTTATCCGGCAACGTCTGCGAGACAGGGGCATTTCTCAAGCAGGTATGGACATCCTCCTTGCCTCCTGGAGACCTGCGACTGCGAGGCAGTACCAGCCACATGTCAACAGGTGGCTACAGTTTTGTAGTAGCTGGAACATCGATCCCTTTGCTCCCACTGTAACTGATGTGAATTTTCTGTCACTTTCCACAGGAGTGTTGGTTATTTAGTGCCCTCTAAGGGGTGTGAGTTCCCTTGTGGCAGACGATGATACAGATCCTAACACTGGATTAAGAGAAATACAAATACTGACACTTTTATGATTTTTAATAAATAATGGAATAATCCGAAATAATAATAATAAAAAGAAAGCAATTCAGAAATACAAAATAAATGGTAGCGTACTCTTCAGTTACATAATTCAGAAATACAAAATAAATGATAGCGTACTCTTCAGTTACATAATTCAGAAATACAAAATAAATGGTAGCGTATTCTTCAATTACATAAAAACTACGATGGAGATATTTTCGCGACTACTGAGTTGTGGGGGAGACCAGAGAATAAATAAATAAATAACAAATATATATCCAAAAAGTATGTATATACCTGAGGACAGTCTCACACGGTGATCTCGAACCAGGTGGTTTCACTAGTCCCGTGGAGAAAACTAACAAAAAAAAGAACGAAAAAATGCGAATATCTATCCACTCAGAAAACAGTTTATCATCAGGAATATCTGAGGAGAATCCGAGAGAGACTGAGGAGAATCCGAGAGAGACTGGCTTTAGTAAAATTATTGTTAAATAAACACTTACTTAATATTACAGGAATGGAGGGGGAGACTATCAGACTGCATGCTCACCTGAGGAGAATCCGAGAGAGACTGGCTTTGCTTGTGAGGAAATCGGCGGGAAACTAAGGATAAAGGTTTCCAATGGGGAAATTTATTAAGTTATAATTTTGTTTTTAGTGGGGGGGGGGCGACTAGGTTGTGAGTTCAGGGATGAAAAATATGAATAATTAAGTTACTGTTTACTTTATAGTTGTTACTTTAAGAAGTTTAATTCAATGGACTTTTGAAATCAATTGGGGAATTAGTCAAAGTCTGGTATCTCTTCCCGGCTTGCGTAGCAACAGGGGTGACAGGGCAGCGAAGCAAAGAAGACTTATCAGATTCGTCAACCTCATTGGCGCGGCGTAATTATCTGGGATTTGTTTGGGCTGGTTTAAGACCTTACCATTATAGAATTAATTTTATCATATTAAGGGCTCCCCATTCTCTGGGATTAGGTGAAAAATTCGCCTCTATAACCTGGCCAAGCAGGAGAAATTACGTTTATTCACGGGGTAAATTTGTTATAGAAGTGGTCAACACAGTGACGCTGAGAGGGGGGGGGGGGAAAGCAAGGACAAAAGGACACTGAGGAGAGGAGGGGAAGGGGAGGGGTTAGTCACATGGTACTGAGATTCTGGTCACCCCCGCACACTACATGGGCCCTAGCCTAGGAAAAAAAAGTAGAAATATACATAATTAATTTCTCAGCACTACAGTTATACTTCAATCAACACTGCCAGGGATGCACTTTCCTCCCTGGGGATTACTGTGGATGGTTGCAGTGCAGGAAGCCATCCTCTTGTCACCAGGTTCTTAAGGGGAGTTTTTAACTTGTGGCCGTCTGTCCCTAGGTATACAAGAACTTGCGATGTTCAGCAGGTGCTACACACTGTAAAAAATATGGGGTAAGAAAAGGGTAAATTTATATGAGCTAAAGGTAAATTTGGTGAAATGGGTAAATAGCGAACATAATTTACCCTTCCGCAGAAGTCAGCCCTTTTAGTAAGGGTAAATCTATTTTGTAATTTACCTTTTCGTAAGTTAGCCTTTTAAATGTGCTAACAGTTCCCGATACAATACGTTTTCGGAATTTTTTTTTTCTTTATAAAACCGGCTAAATATGATATGGAGATGATATGAATTGACTTTACTATGTGTATTCAAGTGATAAAGGAAAAAAACAGCATAAATCGGGTCTTGAATAAAAAGAAAGTTGAGCCAGTGATATCTGGCATGTTTTCTTTAGATGCTGCCAAGCCTCGCTCCCATGTGCATTTATGTGTTTTGTTATTTTTGTCTGTTTAGGACTTATGCATGCAATGATGTTATGTCAGTAGTTGTGGAATAAATTTTTAAACTGCTGTAAGGTGTTAAAGGTGTTATCAATGCCCAATGTGGTGACTTAAGTGATATTTCGTTTTTGTGTCCAGGTTTTCAAGTACTGGCCACATGTTGTATTCAATATTATTTACGTGCATTATAGGAACTTGCATATAACTGGTAAATTTAAGGTTTTGAGGTAAAACCTCCAACACACTGTTATCTGTGGATTTTGTTTACTTTATTCAAGATTTTGATGTGATATGCTTATGTGAAACTAAATGTGATGATACTGATATGATTAATGTAAAAGGGATTATGGAAAATATTGGTTTTGATATTATTTTTCAGAACAGAAGCAAATTATGTAGGTTCAAGTCTGGTGGTTTACTGATAGGCACGAAGAAGAATGATAGCTTTAGATGTAAGCATATAAGTAATAATCGTATATCTGCAGGGTTGGACCTCCTCTCTATTCATTAAAAACACATTGCAACGTGATAGAGTACTTACTATAGAACATGTCTGTGATGTTTTCAATGTGGGGGAAGGCTTTTGTAAGGCCGTAGTAATTAAATTAATAGTGCGCCGCCTCCAGAAACTAAGTCCACAATCATCCCTGCCGAGTGAAGCTACACAAGCTGGCAAGGGTGGCCTGTTGATATACTCTTAGTTGTGCCATGGCGGGAGATAGGTGTGCTGACTGCGATTACGGATTATTTGACTATGTTAGAAAATATACTGGAAAACTAAAGGATCTCTTTGACTTGTGCGTTTGCCACAAACTAATTCTAGAAGAAAGAGTTTGTGACAAGTGTGGGAACAAGGCTGTTCTATTTCTTGATAGAAAGCTTTGGCGGTGCCAGAAAAAGGTGGCAAAAGGTCACAAAAAGAAAAGCAAGTGTTCATGGCAAGAGAGCATTTATAAAAATACTTTTTTTGAAAAATCTAATTTGGATTTGGAAACAATTTTATTGTTCATTAACGTATACATTCGTTAGTGCTTCACGTACAAATTTGTTTGGAAAAAGAAAATATAACATCAGTCGTCTCGTTGAGGGTCAGTGGGTGTTCGGGGGAGTGTGTCGGCAGACGCAGACCCAACAGTGTTTCATGGTTCCCGTTGAAAAGAGGGACAGAGACACACTCCCGCACATCATCAAAGACCGTATTTTGCCCAGTAGCATCATTATATCAGACTGCTGGAAGGCATAAAGCTGTCTCGAGGACGAAGGATTCCGCCACCTGACAGTTAACCACTCGGTTAACTTTGTCGATCCTCTTGACAAGAACACACACACAAACACCATCGAATGGCTGTGGAGGGAAGCAAAGGCTAAAGTGCCCCTATACGGACGCCGGAAGAAACATTTTGCTGGTTACCTGGCAAGGTCCATGTTTCTCATGGCCTACAAGGAAGAGAATAAACGTTTCCATGCATTTCTCCTTGAGGCAGCTTCCCTGTATAGCTCGTATGATGCTCTACGTTCTCAGGAGACCGCTGCTGCTGCAGTCTTCCTAATTTGATAAGTTTGTTATTTATTACGTATTTTCTAATATCTCCACACCAACCGTAAACGTAAGTCACATTGATGAAGTTCTTATTATATTATCATCATATTGAGAGTTTTTGGGGGGAGGAGGTATAAAAGAGCTATAAATGCATTTTTTCAATCTAGGGAAATTTCCCTAGGTACTGTACTGTTATTGCGTGGCTAAGTTACTATCGCATGGCTAGGTTACTAGCCAAGGATATAAGTTAGGTTAGGTTAGTAACCTTACGGGGTGTCCAGGGGGGCACAGCCTCCTCGGTTAGGTTAGGTTAGTAACCTTTGGGGGGGTCCAGGGGGGGTGCAGCCCTCCCCGGTTAGGTTAGGTTAATAACCTTAGGGGGGGTCCAGGGAGGGCGCAGCCCCCCTGGCTAGGTTAGGTTAGGTATATAATTATTCTGGTGTACTGGTTGAAACAAATTTTATCCCCAATTTTTTTTTATTCTAGGGAAATTTCTAGGGAAATTTCCCTAAATTTTTAAAGTCCATTTATCGCTCTTTTATGTCTCCTCCCTCCAAAACCCCTGATTCCCCATAGGCCCCCAATCTTGTTGGGGAAGGTGGGGGGGTGGGATGGAGGAAAAGGGGGAGGTCCAACCCTGCAGTTTTACTGTAATAATTATGATTCTTTACTTTCAGTCAAAATTGATGCAGCTAGTGTAAATTTTGGCAGAGAACTGGTATTAAGCTGTGTTTATATTCCATCCTCACACTCTAGATATGTTAGGGAAGATCATTTTGATGAGTTGGATGACTTTTTGATGACATATTCTTATGATGACTATGTTCATGTTCTTTGTGGTGATTTCAATGCTCACACTCTTACTATGTCTGATGTTCCTACTGATGCTGTTGGTGATTTTGTGGATGCTGAATTACCTCAAGTAAGTTTATGTGATTTTGGTGTAAATGATGCAAGAAGTAATCAAGATTTAACCCCAGACAGGAATTCATATGGGAAAAAATTGGTAGAGGTATGTAAAAATCATCAAGTCTACATATTTAATGAAAGGTTAGGAGAGGATTGTAGTACAGGGAAACCTACAACCATACACAACACAACTATAGATTATTTTCTAGGATCACCTGTGATTATGCAAAATTTTGCTTCTTTTAAAGTATCAGATTTTGATCCCTTATTATCTGACGTACACTTTGGACTACATGCAAAAAATCAAATGCGAGGTGCAAAGAAAGGTGCCTGCTGTGATCCAAGAGACACATTATTCAGGACACTTAAGTGCAAGGCCAAGTAAATGGCATGTTGAGAAACAGCCCTTATATGTGAGAAATAATAATGAAACTAAGATTAATTAATTTAATCACAAAATTGGAAGAACTGCCCTTAGATGATATTAATCTAGAGTTGAAACAAATATTGATTGAACCGGCACTTGCAACATTCCCACCACATAAGAAAAGAACTTACATTAAGAAGCCAAATAATGCCACCTCAGTGGGATATGATAAAAAGTGCTGGACATCTAGAAAGCAATACCACAAAGCTTGACAGATATCAATTCCATGGGAGTAATGTGAATTTCAACAACACAAGAGAAAAGCAGAGAATATAAAGTTAATCTAAAAAGGGTTAAGAATAGAGATAATTTAATAAAGGAACTTAGAAAATGCAAGACTGATGATCCTAAAGCATATTGGAAAATTCTAAATAGAAAAGATATTGCCAGATTCCCATAACATTAAATGAATTCTGCGAGCATTTTAAGAAGTTAGCGGATGATGAGCATTATGAGTACAGTGATGTAAATATTGCTAATGAGCAAGAAAGTGTGGATAATGAAAACTTATCAATAATCAATGGTCCTATAAGTGAAGAAGAGGAAATTAAAAAATATTAAGAAGTAAAAAAATAATAAATCCCCAGCATCTGACATGATAATAAATGAATACATTAAAAGTACAAAACATTTCTTATGCCCTCTTTATGTTAGAATATTTAATAAAATACTTGACACTGGTGTTATACTATCTGAATGGTTAGTGGGTATAATAGTGCCACTTTATAAAGATAAAGAAGACATCCAGGATGTAAATAATTACAGGGGTATTACCTTGCTTAGCTGCATGGGGAAGCTATCTACTTCCATACTCAATGAAAGATTAAATGAATATTCAAACACCTTATCTGTAATTAATGAAACACAAACTGGCTTCAGACATGGATATTCCAATCTTGATCATATATTTTTACAGAAATGCATAATTAATTTATTTAACTGGAAAAAAAAGAAAGCTATTTTGTTTGTTGATTACAAGAAAACATTTGATATGGTGTGGCGTGAAGGATTATGGTATAAGCTTGTGAGGGAAAAGGTGCAAGGTAAAATTCTGAATGTGATCAGAAACATGTACAACAACATCAAGGCATATGTCATGCTTAACCAAGAGACCTCAGACACCTTTGTTTGTAATGTAAGACAGGGAGAAAATTTATCACCTTTGCTCTTTGCTTTTTATGTGAATGATATTGAAAATAAATTAATTGAATATAATTGCAATTATATAAATTTTGATGGTGATTTCTTAAACTTGTATCTTAAACTGTTTGTTATTATGTATGCAGATGACACAGTTATTTTGTGTGATAGTAAGGATGGAATGAAGCAGGCACTGGTTGCTCTAAATTTATATTATTTATATTGTATTGAATGGAAATTGAAAAGGAGGTCCTATCCTGCAGATTTACCCAACATTGCAACTCAAGAAGTGTGTAGTATTGTGAAAATTTTATTTTAATTTCAATCCCATTACAGGTTTTTGAAATGTGTAGTGAGTGGAGCTTGAATGGAGTAGCCAACTAGCTGGCATCTATAGGATTAGAGGCATTGGGTCCAAGATTTATTGGTAAGTGTTGGAGTCTAACATTATTATTTTTTCTTTCAGGATAGAGAAAATCATGCTTTAGTTGTCGAGCAGCCAATACACAATGAAGTGTGCTTTTTTGTGAAAGACCTCAATTTAACTTCTCACAATATTGCAAACACTTACAACTCTACCATGAGCACATACCTAACTTCCAATTATTCTGCCATGTTCAAGAATGTAACAAAAAATTTTTCAGTGTTCTGAACTTCAAAAAACATAATGCAAGGAATCATGGAACAAAGGTATTTTTTAATTCAGATGATGGTCAGATTGCAACTAGTATGGATTCTGAACTTCATCTTGGAGATGATGGAAATGCATCTGATGAAGTAAATATTGAGAGAGAGACTTGTCACCTGGATCACTATCCTGCTAAAAGTTCTGCAGATGATTTCATGAAGCAGTTTGTTACTTTTATATTAAGTATTAAAGAAAAACATCTCTTGCCAAATAGTATTCAAGAATCAATAATTTCTGAGACAACACACCTTATAACTCAAACAGGACTTTTATAAAGCTTCTATAAGAAAAGAACTTTTAGAACTTGGCTGTACTTCTGTGGATTCTGAAACTTTCTCAAAACTACTTAAGGCCCGTCCACACGGCGGGCAAATGCACGGCGGGCAGACACTGTTACCAATTTTGTGTGTGGATGGCAGTCACGAGTGTAGATGACGTCATAGACGAGAAAACCATGGCCGTGTCCATTGGTGAGACAATGAATAGGCTCGAGACTAGGAATCACATTGCCAGATACACAATGTTACAAGTCAACACCATGCCCTCCGTCGGTATCTGTATCAATTGTCGACTAGATGGAGTGAACTCATTGTCTATCCAGCATGGAGAAGTGGACAAGGGAAGCAACCCGGCATTTAATAGATTTATACAGAGAGGAACCATGTCTGTGGAATGTGAAGACTGTGGAGTACAGAAATAGACAGAAAGGCCACAACACTGCACAAAATAGCAGAACACATGAACAACGGTGGTTGGTCTTTCTCTGCTGAAGAAGTGAGAAAGAAGATCGATACACTGTGAAACCAGTATCGACGAGAACGGAGGCATTTCCTACAATCAGTGAAATCTGGGGCAGGGGCAGATGACGTATACATGCCACGCCTATGGTGTTATGATTCCATGTCATTTTTGAATGATGGTGACGACCCCCAGCCATCGGTGACCAACATAGAGAGACCCACACACACTCCTACCGACGTAACAACAGATGTTCATTCTGATAGTGAGGTAAGTACGTATACGTATTGGTATAATTAAGATCTCTCTCTCTCTCTCTCTCTCTCTCTCTCTCTCTCTCTCTCTCTCTCAGATGGTGTTGTAAACATGATGTACCAGATAGCAATATATTTCATAGACAGTGTCCCGTTTATTACAAATACTAAACCTAAACACTGTAAAAAGATAGGATATGGACTGAAAAACCGTCGCCACACACACATACACACGCACACCACCACCACCACCACTACTATCAGTGTGGCGTTAAGGCCAATAGTACTGAACAATCCTTATGAGTGTTTATCCACTCACCCGACGAGAGAGAGAGAGAGAGAGAGAGAGAGACCCTTCGCTGAAAGCTGAAATATATCACAAAATATTGCCATGTACCAGATGGACCACTTTCTTTCATGCAGTGTATTATCCAAGCATTATATGATGGTCATGTTTTTAAATATTTAGCTTGATACGTGGAAACACGTGTGCCTTGGAGCTCCTCACTTTCCACATTTTTTCTGCTTGCTACACCCGCTTATTATCCAAGAACCATTACGGGCTGCTCCGGGTATGTCTCCGCCATAAGATCCATACAAGAACCAGTACATAGAAGGATGTGAAGGAAGAATAAGCCAGCAAAACAAGTCCCCTGCCTCCGCCGCTGGACTGTTCCAACAATATTTGCCAAACGTAAACAAACCCCGGCTCGTCGCAGATTCGCCCCTGTACCTGTTTACTCCATTATACCTGCACGTAGTCTACTACTTGGATTCTCGCAAGCTAAATGGTGCAAACAAGGAGTGCGGCAGGGTCTGACGTAGCAGCTGTGGTATCTACTCCAGTTGGACAGAAGCAGGGGACAGCCATAGCCGAGATGGTCAAGACACCAACTCAAGCCATGGGACAAGCACCCACAACAAATCCTTGACTTCATCTCCAGTGACATTGCTCGTCTGTCCGAAGAAGGTAAAGTGATAGTGAACACAATAGTGAAAGCTCTGTCTATTCTTTCCAAGGAAAAAGATGAAAAAATTGAAAAGTTGCAGGACAAGGTGACCTCACTTGAGGATACAGTCAGTAAACTTGAAAATCAACTAGACGATGTAGAACAATATGAAAGAAGAGATACTATAATAATTAGTGGTCCTGCATTGCCCAGAGAACAAAACCATGAAAACTCAACTGACCTTGTTGTGAATTCAGTTAAAGATAATCTGCACATCAATTTAAGTCATGCTGACATCAATGTTGCTCACAGGTTAGGTTCAAAAAGTCAAAACAAAGAGAGACCAATAATTGTAAAGCTGCTAAATAGATCAAAGAAGGCAGAAATAATGGATGCCTGTGTAAAAGTTAAACCTAGCCTCTATATTAATGAAAGTCTCACTCCAAAACGACGCAATATCTTCAATACAGTTTGGGGTATCAGGAAAAAAAACAAGGAGCGTTTCCAACAGTGCTACACAAGGGATGGAAAGATCTTTGTTAAATTAAAAATATCTAGTCAAAAACACATGATAACCACTGAACAGTCTTTGAACATTTTCCTAGATAAATATCCTGTTCTGACCCAGTCTTAAATGTGCTCTCAACTCAACATGATGCAATATTTCCTACCAAACATTCTAGATATCTTTATGTCTATTTAATTTATATATATAATGTATTCATTATCCTTTCCTGTGTATATATTTTATGTCATATCCTATGCATGTCTCCAACTTATTATTATTCATCTTAATTTTTTCTAGATTTCATCATATGAAACTTTCTTTTATCATCTACTACTTTGCCTATTTATCTATTACTTTGCCAATATCTTGGGTATGAAGCTTTATTCTATCATCTTTACTTTGCCAATATCTTGAACATTTATAGTTTTATCAACTTAATCTTTTTGATCACCAAATTCTGCAAACATTTTGCAATCTACCTTCCACCCTTCTTATGACATACCTGGTAAGCCTTCCAATTTCTTTTTATTTAATTTTTATTTTAATTTTTTATTATGTATTTCCTTATTCTTTGATTATTCTTCTCTATCTCTACTTATCATATCCTTCCTTTCCTCTCCCTTAAACTTTTCCAAATCCCTTCCACTCCCTCCTCCCTCTCTGCTACCCATACTTGCCCCCTTTTCTACTAGCCTTTCTTAAATTCCCCTTTCTATATCATGAACTTTACTAGTGAGAATCTCCTCAATACACTTTTCAACGACTTAGAAGACAACAATGAATCTGATAGCATCGGCATAGAAATAATAAATTCCATGTACTTATCTCTTGAGTTAGATGATATCTGTAATTATCATGACCTTACCTCATACATGAATGTTATACCAAGAAGTAGCGCTGACTATATCAATATTCTCCATATAAATGCCCGCTCACTAAACAAAAATTATGACCAAGTAATCTCTTTTATCAAATCTCTTCCCAAACTCCCTGATATCTTATGTATAAGTGAAACCTGGCTCAATGCAAATAATGTTCACCTTCACGAAATTGATGGCTATAAGTCATATCATGTTCACAGGCCTTTATACTCTCCAGGTGGGGGTGTTGCAATTTATGTAAATATTGACCTACAAAGTGAAATTATTAAGGATTTTTGCATGTGTGATGAAAATGCTGAACTATGTAGTGTGAAAATTATTCTACCTACTACCTCCTACTCTGTTTCTTGTATTTACAGAACAAATAGTAAACATGCTAAAGTAAATGAATTTAATGCATATATTGATAAAATCTTCTTTCAAATAACTTTTTCACAAACAACAGGAATATACTCATAGGTGACTTCAATATAAACCTTCTTGAACATGTGTCACACCCTCCTACTAACTCTTTCATTACAACTATGCAATCAAACAATTACTTCCCACATATATCTCGACCAACAAGATTTTCAGACATAAATACAACTGCAGCCCCATCTTTATTGGATCACGTCTGGACAAACTTCAATGAACCAGTCTCTTCTGGAATTTTCCACTTTCCTATCAGTGACCACCTTCCAGTGTTTATCAATATTCCAGTCTCTGATAAAGTGTGCAATATTCACCACAAAGTTGATTTTAGGCTACAAAATAGAGTAAATCGGTTGAAATTCACACAGACCCTATCAAATACAGACTGGAATCTCTACCTCACTAGCAGTGACACAAACACAAACTGCGACATATTTCTGGATAAATTATATAAAATATACTATTCCTGCTTCCCCAAAATAACCAAAACTATCACATCCAAAAGACTGAGTAAGCCTTGGTTAACACAGGGGTTAATAAATTCAACAAAACATAAATATCAGCTGTACAAACTATACAAACTAGGGTCAATTACAATGGACCACTACAAACATTACAGAAATTATCTAAATAACTTAATAAAACGCAAAAAATCTGAATATTACCTACAAAGGTTTGAAAATTTTAGACTTAACACAAAAAAAGTTTGGGAACTAATTACCGAAATAGAAAACATTAATAATAATAACAAGACGGTCTCCCACACACTACACTATAATGACACAGTCCTACACACTCCACATGAAATTTCAAATGCATTCAACACCTATTTTTCACAAATTGCACCTCAACTTAGCTCCCAGCTTCCTAGAGCTCAAAACTCACACATTTCTTATCTCAGAGGTAATTTCCTAAATTCCATGAATATTCCCATAGTGACAGGAAATGACATAGTAAAAGCTATTTCTGCCTTAAAAAATAAAAAATGCCCTACGGATGAAATACCTGTGAAAATAATCAGAGAACAAAAATCTTCTAGCAGAGCCACTCTCAAAATTATTCAATGATTCAATAAAAGATGGAGTTTTCCCTAATAGATTCAAGCTGGCAAAAATTATCCCTATCCATAAATCGGGAAGTAAAACTAATATCTCAAACTACCGACCAATCTCTATTTTACCAGTGTTCTCTAAAATATTTGAAATCATTATGAAGAACTTCCTCATGAACTACCTCAATTCACAAAAACTCTTAAATAATAGGCAATTTGGTTTCCGCCCCGGACTAAATACTTTTGACGCTATAAATGTGTTTACCTCTGACCTACACGATGCCTTGAATAAACATAAGTCTATAATATCCATTTTCATTGATTTCAGCAAAGCTTTTGACACAGTTGACCCAAACATTCTAATAGACAAATTACGTCACTATGGTATTCGCGGTTGTGTGGAAAATTGGTTCAAATCATATTTAACTGGCCGATCTCATTTTACATCCTACAGTAACTCTAAATCAACCATCAAACCTATACATCTCGGCGTGCCACAAGGTAGCATCTTAGGCCCTATTCTTTTCCTGATATATATCAACGATATCAGCAATGCCTCTACTGCTTTCAACACTATACAGTTTGCTGATGACTCCACCTTGTACATGATTGGTGATAATCCCACTGACCTAATCTACAGAGCCAACCTAGAATTATCTGCCTTTTCTGAATGGTGTCTTGCAAATCGCCTAACAATTAACACAGCTAAAACTTTCTACATGTTATTTACAAATACCACCACCAAATACCAACCCTTACCTAGACTTACCATATTAGATAAAGATATCACGCAAGTTTCTAAGACAAAATTTCTTGGAGTCACATTTGACAATAATCTTACCTTTAAATATCACATATCAAACCTTTGCCTAAAATTATCTAGATCAATAGCTCTATTGCTGAAAATAAAAAACTTTGTTCCAGTGGAAATTATGAAAATCATGTATTATGCCCATATATACCCACACTTAACCTACTGTAATCCAATTTGGTCCACTACCTACCCATGTCATCTACAAAATCTAAACATCCTCCACAAGAAAATTATTAGAATCATGACTAATAGTGACTTCCTCCAACACACACCTCCACTCTTTAAATCTATGAAAATCCTTCAACTCTCTGACTTATCAAACTTCTCTATTGCATCATACATGTTCAAATTGATAAATTCCAACAACAACAATACCCTGACCCTAACTCATAACCACTCCACACGCTACAGGCATTCTCTACAGATTCCCCATCATACCTTAACTCTCTACCAACACTCTCTAATGTATAAAGGTCCCAAAATATGGAATAGCACCCTGTCACATATAAAAAATTTATTAAGCGTAAATATCTTTAAGAGAAAACTAAAAGAATATTTATTGTCTCAATACTGACACATCTTGTACTTCAATCAATTTTTATCAATATCAATTATTTTGTTTCTTGGTATTGTAACCAAATAGTTCATATCCTCTGTAACTAAAATAGTTTATATCCTCTAGTATATATACATATTTATTTCTGTTTGTTTAATTATTCTCAAAACAAATATTTGCTTGTTTATAATCAGATTCCATTTCAATTTTCTCTATTTCTCATGTATAATTATGATTTTTCTCCTTTCCTTCCTGTTCTTGCAAAGCCATTTATCCCTAAATCTTTTGTTATTGCTATTTATTTATTTTTTACATTTTCTTCAATTAGATTTTTAGTTTAGTGTTGTTTTACATTTCAGTATTAAGTAGGTATTAAGTGTGCCCAAAAAGCTTGTGCTTCATAAGGGGCTGTTTGTCTTTCAATTAATTGTACCTTAAGCTTATATATGTACTACAGACAAACATAATATTATATATGTACTACAGACAAACATAATAAAGTGTTTAAAGTGTTTAAAGTGTTTAATGTAACACTACAATGTCCATCTGTCCTGCCAAGCCACGGCACCTTCCTAATTGAAATATTCCATGTAGTCATTCCGCACGTTTCTGCCTTCCACGGTGCTGTTTCCTCCCACCCTCTGCAGTCCTCTTAACTGTTGATTATGTTTCCACCTACCAGGGGCAACTGTGCATAGTGAAATGTCCTCACACTCCAGAGGGCCATCATGTTGTATGTATGTACTAACATGGTCTCTGAGTAGGTAGTTGTGGAGAGCCGTGCATGCTAGGACAATGTTCTCAACCTTCTCCAGAGGTAGATGAATTGGTGTGAGGAACATGCGAAATCTGTTGGCTAGGATTCCAAACGCATTTTCAACCGTACGTTGAGCCCGAGCGAGGCGGTATGAGAAAATCCGTTCAGAACGGTTCCGATTACTATGTGGGAATGGTTTCAATATATGACGCCTTAATGGAAAAACATCATCTGCCACAAAAACATATGGCAATTTTCTTTCACTCCCAGGAAGCATGGAATCCGGTGGTAGACCTGCACTTCCATTTTCAATGCACACATTCATATTACTAATGTCCCACACACCACCGTCAGACACTCGCCCATTTCTACCAACGTCTACATATATGATATCAGAATTTGTCACATATGGCCAATAGCACGACGCTGTAGTTGCCTTTATAATTGTAGTAATAAGAACCACTACCAGCTGGAGCCGTTATGGCAATGTGCTTTCCATCAATTGCCCCCAGACAGTTTGGGAAGTTCCATCTTGTTTGGAACCCGTCTGCCACACTCTTCCATTTCTCTGGGGTACTAGGCGTCTGTAAAGATAAGGAAGGAAACCCATTTTAACAGTGTTAATTTGCTATTTCCCTGGGGTACTAGGCGTCTGTAAACATAAGGAAACCCATTTTAACTGTTAATTTGCTATGTATATTAAATATATTAAATCACTTCACACAATGTCTTTGGTCAGGTGACAAACTACTATTTGTGCATTTCGGACCCCATAAAGTCTCATTTAACGCATTATGACACAATGTTTACGACACTCAATTTATAGTATTATAGTAGTTAGTAAATTTAAGTTTATATACTTGAAGAGTTTACTCCATGATTTTAGTTGTAGTTTGTGAAACCCAAAAATCCTAAGCAAAGTTTCAAAGACGACGACGTAACCCCATCCACCCTTCCTTCCCTACCTCAATTTCCACCTTCTACTCCTCCCACACTCATTTACGAATCCCTTCCTCCCCATCCCCCCCCCCTCTCTCTCTCTCCATAATTAATTAACTCGGGAGCCTTTAATTAATAAACATTTCTTTGTAACATAATCGAATACAGATGTCCAGTCACACGAGATTTAATAGTCGTATTTGTCATTCCATATATACCTGTGTGTGTTACATTCTTGTGACATGATGAGTTCACTTGTTTCTCCTATTTCAGATTTACAACAATCCTCTGTTGAGGGACATACCGACCGATACAGCAACGTCTGGTAACCCTTCTTGTTCCCGCCAGGACACCCGCACTACTTCACTGATGACAACTGAACATACAAGTAAACGTAAGCGCACACCCACACCAAACAAGAGTATCAGTAAAAGGGCGACAAAAGGGAATGTGAGGATGCAGATACAGTGCTTCAAGAAGCAGTTCAGCAACTGAGGGCAATGTCGTCAGCAGAAGAGATTACTGATGTTTACAGTGATTTTGGGAACGTTGTGGCTCACGATTTGCGGCAAATGTCAGAGGAGAGCAGGATACATGCACAAAGATTTATAAATGAAATTCTATTTTTGGGGAAACTGGGGAAGCTTTCAGCGTCAACAATGGTTGTTGAGTAATGTGAGTGGTGACTAGGTTTCCCGAAGTGGGAATGACCTATTATGCTGTAAGTAGATTAATGTATTTGTTTCTCCTTAAGTAACACCTGACTACCATTTTCTATTGTTATACTGTACTGTATACATGGGAAAGTAATAAAAAATGGAATGCATTACTTGTTACTATCATGCATGTTACGCAAGGATATCATTGGGCTGAGTAAATAACCGATCGTTAAGCCACTTGTTCTACCTTGGCAAAATACAACTGATTGATGGGGTATGGTCAATGTATTTTCATTGAAGTGACTGTAGGAAAAATAACTAACATAACTGATATTATTATTCATGAGTATAGTCTGTGATTCTTGCTGTCCTAGTAACTACTACTACTGTTGCAGAGTGTAAACCTTGATGTCATTATCTCTGCAATATAATATGATGGGTTAATAGTTTTAATCACTACACACATTACCTGCAAATACTCATCCTTCAGTTCGTCATATATAGCTTGACAGGTGTCTGGTACTATTTGTGAGAAACTCTGCTTTGAAATTTGTGTAGAATATTGGAGCAATGAGTAGCTGGCTCCAGTGCTGAGAAATAAGAGGGTTGCCTCCAGTCGAGCTAATGCAGATATGGAATCCCTCATATTGGTGTCTTGTTTCTCAATCCGATGTTGCACTTTCGCTAGAAGTCTGTAAAAAGTATCTGGGTCCATTCTCATATAGTGGTGAAAGTCCCTGTGATGATCACTTTGTAATTCACGTAAAAGGGTCACGTGACTTCCCAATGTTGCTCTATTTTCCAACCATTTCTTACACCATTGTTTCTTCTCTCTCCTGTCCTTTTTCTTCTTGCACATAGCAATAACTATTGTACACAAAGCTATGCGTTTAGCTTCAACTGTCCAGCTACAATTTTTACGTCCCATGTTGTCATACCGAACACCCCACTGGCCGACGTTGCCTGGTACAGCTCTGACTGCCCTCTGCCCGCCGTCTGACCCAAGTCATACGTTCGCCTGCCTGTGCCTGGTGGCCGCCTTAATTGGACAGTTTGATCTGGTAACACTGTTTCAATGCGAGAGAATTACGGGCAAATCAGAGTGCCCACCATACAGTTGCCTGTCGTGTGGACGGCCCTTTAGTAATGAAACAGCTGTTGGTGATTGGATTAAATTAGACACAAGTTATAAGGTTAATGAGTATGTAAAGAATCATTTTCCATTTGTAAAATCTGAAGAATACTTGTTGACATGCCATGATGCCCAATCCAAGTATCATTATGCGCCACTTTGTGAATTGCTTAAGGCTATTCTTGAGAATAAAAATGTCTTTGAAATGGTATGTAAAAACAGACATAGCATGCATGAATCTAATGTGCTTTATGATAATTGTGATGGTAAAATTGCTACCTCCTTGGGCGATTGTTCTGTTTGTTTGAAGTTGCACTTGTATATTGATGAGTTTGAGGTGTGCAATCCCATTGGAGCAAAACGTGGGAAATACAAGTTAACAGCAGTCTACTTTGCCATAGGAAATATGCCAGTTAGGTATAGAATTAAAAGCAACATGGTATTTTTGTGTTTGTTGGTAAGGCACAAGTTTCTTAAGAAATACGATCCAACGTACCATGCATTATTTGAACCATTGCTGGCAGATCTGCAGTCTTTACAATGGAATTGACATAATTGTTAAAGGAGAAAAAGTACATGTGAAAGCTGTACTTGAGCTTGTACTTGGAGACAATTTATCTGCTTATGCCACTGCAGGTTTTCAAACAAACTTAAATTCTGGTTCAATTTGTAGGCATCGCACAGTAAAATATAGCAAATTTAGAGAAATTAGGGCACCATCAGAACTTTTGGAAAGAACAGATGCAATATATGCCAACCAGGTAAAGTATATTGATGGTGACCCACAAGATGCAGCTATTTATGGCATCAAATACAGGTGTGTTTTCTATGCTTGAATACTTTTCTGTGGTTAATGCTTTCACACCTGATATAATGCATCACTGTTTGGAGGGAGTAATACCAGTCACAATTTATGAAATACTAAAAGCCCTTCACTCAGATAATTTGGTCACGGTTGCTGATTTGAATTCTTCCCTAAGTCAGATCAGTACACCTAACAATACTAAACCTAACATGTTTACTGACACTTTCTTTACATCAGGCAAAATTATTGGGAGTGCTTCACAGAAATTAGAGCTGCTATTATTGTTACTTCAACTAGTTAATCTTGACACAGTGAAAAGTTTTGCTGCATGGGATGTATATTTGATGTTGAGAAGGTGTATGGACTACATTTTAAGTCCTGTAGTAGAAAAAGATTCCCTGCCATTTCTGGCTAATAATATTGTGTCCTACATTAAAAAAAATAAAAAAAAAATTTTGGTCAGGAGAAACTAATCCCTAAGCACCATTATATGCTACATATTCCATCAATGATGGAAAAAATTGGGCCTTTAAGGAATATATGGTGTATGAACTTTGAAAGAAAGCATCAGTATTTCAAAAAAAATTAATAGCAAACCAGAAATTTTTAAAATGTCACTGGTACACTAACAGAGAGACATCAGATGAAACTGGCATATAAATTATCATCTAAAGGTGCGTCCACACGATTGAACAATGTTCGACGGACAAAATTGTTACCAGTGGAAAGTGGAAAGGCTCGCTGATGACATCAGAAGCGAGCACCAAGTGGTGTACTGGACACTGTCCATGTTCGCAGCATCGAAACGTCAAACACTGTCTGGTGTGGAAGTATACGATGCTGCCAGGCACACGACGAACAAAGTCACTTGGTTACAGGATTTTCAAAGTCCGTCAGTTCACTAGTTCTCAATTGTCCTGTTAATATGGCCAGCAGTACCTCAGTCAAGGAGAAAAGTTGCCACTGGGACAGTAAAGAGACCCAGCTACTAATAGAACTAATAGAAAATCCATGCTTATGGAATGTCAAGGCTGATGTGTACAAGGATAGGAACAAACGTGTCGTGGCCATCAATGAAATAACAACAGGACTTAATAGAAGTGGATTATCTGTTACTGCTTCTGAAGTGAAGAAAAAATAGAATCCATCCGTAGTCAATATAGAAGAGAGCTACGAAAACTGGAGAAATCAAAGAAGTCGGGGCTGGTGCTGACGACATTTACACCCCCATATTATGGTGTTTTGATGACCTCTGCTTCCTCAACGATGGCGACAGCATGAGAGAATCCGTTTCAAGTATGGATAGCCAAGTGTCTCATGTGCCTGAAGAAGTGTCTAATCATGAGGTGAGTACGTAATTGTCGTATATCTGTCTGTTTACCTGTCTTTGAATGAGAAAACCAAAAAATGAAAAACCAAACCATGGCCATTTATTCTTTATTGCCACAATCCACCTTTATAATACATTTGTCAACAAAGGAATGTAAAGTATGTTCAATATGCAACATTGGTGATTTCTATGATACATTACTATTATAATTTTACTCATGAGTTATTGTAACTTAGCCTCATGTATGTCTGTTTTGCCAGATCACAGCACCTTCCTCATTGAAATATTTCATATACAGATCGCGTACAATTGTGCCGTTGATGGTGGAGGTGTGTTCTTCATACTCGAGCGGTAGCATGCCAGGGATTTCTTCAGTGTTTTCTATATTTGCATCCGAACACAAATTTGGGGTGATAGGTGCTTTGCGAAGGTAATTATGTAGTGCAGTGCAAGCAAGAACTATTTTTTCTACTTTTTTTTGTTCAAGGTTAATGGCTTTATGAAACACTTCAAATTTTTTAGCAAGTATTCCAAATGCGTTTTCTACGGTGCGTCAAGCTCTTGACTAGGAAGCTCTTGGTAGGAAAACACACATTGCTCAAGGTTTTGATTTTGATGAGAGAAAGGTTTCATGATATGACGCTTCAGAGGAAATGCATCATCAGCAACGATCACATAATGGTAATATTTTTGAGCTGTTAGGGAGTACCTCATCATCTGGCATACCCGCAGATCCTGCTTCAATATGCTGGTTGAGAGAACAGTTATCCCACACTCCACCATCCGACACTCTTCCATTAGTGGCCACATCAACATATATGAAGTTTGAGTCTGCATTGGAGACAGCCATTAACACGATGCTGTGGCTTCCTTTGTAGTTGTAGTAGAAGGAGCCGCTATCAGGTGGTGGCCTTATCAGGATGTGCTTCCCGTCAACTGCTCCGATGCAATTAGGAAAGTTCCATTTCTTGGAAAACCCCTCTGCTACACGCTTCCACTCCTCTGCTGTTTGGGGTGTTAATATGATAAAAATGTTATTAAAGTTTTTTATGCATTCTCGATATATATAATATATTATCTCTCTCTCTCTCTCTCTCTCTCTCTCTCTCTCTCTCTCTCTCTCTCTCTCTCTCTCTCTCTCTCTCTCTCTCTCTCTCTCTCGTGTGTGTGACAGGAAATTAAAACATTAATACACGTTGACATACACTAATGGCATTTATCTATTTTCAGATTTTCAATGATCCTATACTTCAACAAAATGAAGATGGTTCTGTAACCCATACAACACCAACGCCTGTCACACCTGTCCCAAGTACATCGCATGATAATGTACGACCTGCAACGCCTGAGTCTTCACGCATTCAGACTCAAACTACCCGAGGGAGAAAAAGGTCTTTACTCACTGACGAGAGGCATGAGGTGCTTCAAGAAGCGCTTCATCAACTGAAAGAACTATCTCGATCGGAGAAGGAGGATAGCGATGAAAAAAGTGCTTTTGGTGATGATACCAATGATTTGCGAAAGATGAATGAAGAAAATAGGATCCATGCACAGAAACTAATTTATGAGGTACTTTATCTGGGAAAATTAGGGAAGCTCACCTTTTCATCCAAGGTTGTTGGCTAATTATGTACGACCATAATTATGTCTGTATTGAAAGTGGAATTAATATATTTACAATAAAGCTGTGAAAGTAACAGTCATAGTACGAGTATGTCTTTGTCCCAGGTTTAGAAACAATATTCATGAACAACTTTACATATGTGTGAAGATGTAGTTTTACCCGACGGGTTGCACTTCAAGGTGGGTAATGTACGAGTAGCCAAACACCAAGCACTTAGGTCTTTTTACATACACCTAACAAGATGTATAATGTATGTAATTAATCTCGTGTCTATGCTCAACTGTAGGGATGTATTTCACATTATGCAAGTCATTTTCATTACCTTCATAATATTATATGCACTGTCACAAACAAGCATTACTTACCTTTAAGTATGGATCCTTAAGCACATCATAGATGGTTTTGCACATATCAGGAATGATTGCAGACAGACTCTGTTTTGAAATTCATGTACTGTATTGAAGGGAACTGTAGGAGCACCCGGTGGAAAGGTACATTAACGTTGCTTCCAGACGTGCTGCAGGTGAAATGCTCTCCCTCATACAGGTGTCCTGCTTGGTTATAAAAGGTTTAAGCTTTTCCAGTAAATCGTATAAGGTATTTGGGTCCATCTGCATATAGTTCGTAAAGTCCGATTCATAGCCAGTTCTCAATTCTTGGAAAATGGTTGCATGGCTTCCCCTTTCATTTCGTTTGTGCAACCAGTCCTTACACCATTCCCTTCTTGTCATCTCCTCCTCCTCCTCCTCACAGAGTACAGCAATGATCATGCTGCATAGTGCAATTTTTTTGGCCTTTTTTTTTTTTTTTTCTTGTGTACCATGGTAGTGATGTACTGCACTAGTCGTCCAAGGCCACATACTGACTTAAATGCCTGAGTTACCAACGGAGCATCACCTTCGAACATTGTCCACCGGTCTTTGCCCTGTGAGCAGAGTTGAAACGGTGGTAAACAACCTTATCTGGTACCACTGCTTGTTGCCAGATCCACTTCCATCGTTTCACCGCTTATGACGTCATCCTGCTTCTCCTGTGATATGGTAACGATTTTGTCCGTCGAACAACGTTCGATCGTGTGGACGCACCTTAAAGTTTTTTTCAGCAGAAAGTGAATCTCTTTCATCAGTGAAAAACATACATTTTGGCTGTCTACCACAAACTCTCAGAGTGACAATTCAAGATAAAATAGGTGCCCCCTTAAATGATGATCATATCATACCTGCTGTCAAGTCATTACTGGTGGATGGAATCAACTATAATGTCAACTCAAATTCTTGTTTAATATTGGATTTCTTAAAAGATTTGCCTGTCTTTGTACAATCAAAGTATATTCTGCAACTGGAAGGCAACTGGCATCTATGTGTTAAAGTATATTTGCCTATCAAATACAATAGAATGCCAACCATCATGGTTAGTTGTCTTTCCCCAAGATCTTATTGACAGTCATCAGCACAGAATATATATATATATATATATATATATATATATATATATATATATATATATATATATATATATATATATATATATATATATATATATATATATATATATATATATATATAATACATTGTTTGCCTACACTGTATTTAATGTAACAGAATACAATAACAATTCAGTCATATAGAACAGCATTTTCCTATATTCATATAGGTAATCTGTACTATTTTGCTCATTAGGTTGCATATAGCTTTGCATCAGAATTTTTCTTACCAATTAACGTATATCTTTATAGTTGTTTATCACCATGCTTATGTATTTTGTTACTACAGTATTACCTATGTATATTATACTCGTACTTTCTAATGAATGATGAAAGCTAAGCATTTATGTTTGTTAAATGTAAATGGGGCCTACTGCATGCACACTATACTTTTTTTTTTTTTTTTTGCAACAAAATGGATGTTTTCCTTAGTTAGTCTCCATGGAGAGTCGCTTGGGGAAACCCTCGGCGTACATTCTTATTGATTTTAATATATTTATAATGCATGTTGCTTAATGCATGGGTTTTATTCTTTGTAAATTTTGATGTTATTGTTCCATGATTCCACCTTGTGAATTTAACATTCACTATTCATTATTTTCTGTTTCAAGAAAACCGCATAAATGGCTTCGTCCTATTGAAATTAACGGAAAGAATGGCAGAGATACTTGCTCCTATCGTTGGGGATAGAGTAATCTTATTAGATGAGCTAGAGAAGTTGAGGCAGAAAGAAAAATCCTCTCAAGAAAAGAAGCACACAACACCTGTTGATGTATCTGAAAGTGACAGACATGCAACATCTGCTAATGCCTTTGCAGGTGACAAATGTGCAGCACTTGTTGATGCACTGAATGAGGAAGGCAATGAAAGCACACCAGTTGAAGCTGCTGGTGATTCAGGTCAATTTGCCTCATCCTCTGTTTTGTGGAATGATCTTAAAGATTAAAATTAAGATTATTATTTGCCTAATCTTATACTCTAATCCTATAATTCTCCATTATCTTTTTCAAGAATCCAGGTAATATGAGTATATGCAGCAAATGTTCTTTTTTCATTTTTCTGCCAAAATCTTATGCTAATGATATGATATAGTTTCAATTCAATTACATTTTTCTAATTAGCTTTTTTTTTTTTTTCAGACTTCCTGCTTTTCCTCCATATGTAAGGACACTGTTGGAAACACAGCGGGACCCCCTTGACTATATACCTGGGACAAATAATAGGAGTGTCATTGATGTTTCAACTAGAGATCTTGAGAAGCAAGATCATCTGTAAATCAACACACACTTACTATGAGAGAATAATCAAATGTCAAAAAGTTACGAGAGAGAGAGAGAGAGAGAGAGAGAGAGAGAGAGAGAGAGAGAGAGAGAGAGAGAGAGAGAGAGAGAGAGAGAGAGAGAGTCTAATGCTGAATACTTTTTCCATCATCATGTGAGAAATAGAGTCTTTCAGGTTGGTGTCCAGGGAAGGGTATTCAGCTGTACTGAATGCCCTGTTCAAGAAATATCCATACCGATCTCCATACCATGGAGATCCTGTAATTCAGTATTTTATTGATTGGAACATATCTTTTTTATAGATACCACATGAACACATTGATTTTAATTGTTGATTTTCAAAATCTTTTAAATTTCAGAAATGCTGGAGGCAGTCCTTGAGGAACAAGATGAAGCTTTTAAGATTGCCCTTAACATCAAGCTGCATTTTGGAGCTTAAAGAAAAATTTGGTTCTCCAGGGATGAAACGAGCTCAGAAACGACCTGCTCAGGAAAAAGCTGTTAGGGACAAAGATGACTTGGTGAAGCGTCAAAAACATTGGGTATGCTTTCATTATGAAATAAAATTACTCACATGTAGCTGTCAAGTGACTGATTGTAGCATAGTGGTTAGTGTGCAGGTCTCATGTTGTATTACCTGAAAATGTTATTTTTATTGTCAGTTGCCTGGTAAAAGAGGAAGTGGTGATATCTCAAATTTCTGGCTTGTATATTTCATGACTTGCCACCAGATGAGGATGGAGAGGTCATCCGACTTCATTTAAATATACTAAATCCAGAGATGAGGAAAGCTACTCCAGACCTTCAGCTATGCCAGAGAAAGATGGAGAGAACCCTCACTTATAGACACAAAAGGAGGTATAATCCTGAGGTATCTGTGGCAGAAATTTTAGAAGAATTTCCAACTCTACGATACAAAAACTTTGTGAGTATAGTACCTACTTCTCTTCATTTGTTGTTTTTTTTTTTTTTTTAACACAGTTTACTTCAGTTTTGTTTTGATGCTGACCATTGATACATGTTGAATAAAGTATTAGTCACAATTTTTTTTTTTTTGCAATAATCATTCATATAATATTTTAGTGATTTTAATGACATGTACTAATACATATTACCGTTTTCAGCTAGCAATTAGAGACGTCGCAGTCAGCGTTTTGATACCAGATAGCGCCAAATTTTTAATTCTCGCCGGAAAATAAATACTTTTTGGGGCAAGGTTTTACAAGCTTACAAAGGTGTATCGTTGCACAGTAATGCGTCTGAATTTTAAGTCAATTAATTTCGTGATAACTGACAGCACATGACATTGTTTGAGCCTCTATTCATAATTTCAGATGATATTCTTAAAAGAGCCTATAAGTGTATCAAGGCAGGCAATCTGTAATTTTCTACTGACCTCAATGGAAGTATACTAATATATACTTGCATTTTCATGTACTAAACAACAGGCAAATCCATTTGATGTAAACAAAATATAATTTTATATCAGAGACTTTATTTTTGCGGTACGATCACTATCCTCGGGTACTTGGGCAGCGAGCAAACCAAAACACAGGACCACGCTTACTCGACTACCCTGCACAATGGATACATCACCGCCACAATCATGGACTACAGCGGAATTAAGAAAATCCCTGAAAGAACGAGCTATACCCTATTCTGGATATAGTAAAGCAGTGCTGGTTGGCATGGTCGAGAAGGCCATCGCTAATCCAGGCATCACGGAAATCACACAGCGGAGTGATGTTGAGGTAGCTGGTATTACAAGAACAGTTTCCATAAACGGAAATGTAATCTTATTTGGTTTTATCATAGTTTAAGCCATTACACACTACGTGGTAATAACCTACCTCATTTTGTTCTTCTCACTATTCACATCATTTCTAATGATTACACTACTTGTCGGAAATTAATAATAACGCCACAATAGGCCTGGGAATGCACAGCGCTCTCAACTTTTTCTAAGTCCACAGGTAAACATAAATGGTGTATTGTTGCCTGAACTTCAGTTGTTTAATGCTTTGAATTGTGGGTAGCTGCTGGATAGGATCACTGTGTCTATAATTCCTCGGGCCAATCACGTGCTTCCACCACTTAACACCACGAGTTGCACCAATAGGAAGTCTCTAAGTACCCATAAGCTGCGCGGGCAGGTGTGTGCACACCGCTTCCAGTCACTTCCGCCATGGCTACTGTTGACGTTACTTGTGCTGGTTGCAAATTTGATTATTGGATCTTCATCGCTACGTTTCACCGCAAAGACGACTTGTGTTACCAGTTCTTGAGGGAACACGGCGTTTTACCCACTGCAGTCGAGTGTCCCGAGTGCCACACGCCGTGTAAGCTGCGCAGTGACAGGCGTGTGTGGTATTGCGGCCGGTACCGCAAGCAGCCGAAAAAGAAGCGCAGTAAGCAGTGCAACTTCAGCGTTTCTGACTTTAAAGGAACTTTCCTGGAAGGAACGCATCTTCCTGTGTGGCAGCTGGTGCTATTTTTTAATCACTGTCTGCAAAAGCAGTGGGACCACGCCACTGTATTCAAGTGTCTCCAGTGGTCTCCTAACACTAGTGTCGACTGGCGGAGTTTCTGTTCAGAGGTGACTCTCGACTGGCTGAAAAACCAGCAGCCAATTGGTGGTGACGGTGTAATTGTAGAGATTGACGAGACCTATTTTGTGAAAAGAAAGAACAACAAAGGTCGCAATCTCAATAGTGTGTGGCTGTTTGGGGGAATCGAGAGTGTCACCAAAAACAAGTTCATCGTCCCCTTACTTGGAAAGCAGCGAGACAGAAGTGTGGCAACACTGATTCCTTTCATAAAGAAATACATTTTGCCAGGAAGTACAATCGTAAGTGACGGATGGAAAGCCTACGAGTTGCTGGGAAACAAAGGCTTCACTCACTGGGTCGTGAACCACTCTGAGCACTTTGTGGACCCTTCAGACGCCCGTGAATGCAGGCTTATTCGGACCGTGGCTGATTCGGACCATGGCTAATTCGGACCGGATTCGGACCTAAGTCTTGGCTGATTCGGACCATGTATTAGGCTGATTCGGACCATGTATTAGGCTAATTCGGACCATGTTTTGAATTATCCGAACACTTACAAACAGTAGAGCCAAGTTATTTTGGACACAAAAAGGCCCATGCCATGTCAGTTCCTTACTTTGCACCACACAAGAATGACTGCCCGGGTCAATTGTTTGGATTGTGACCGAGTTGTGGCTGACCATCACCAAGCCATTGACTGCGATGGTTGTGGTGGCTGGCAACACCGAGGATGTGGCAACACTGGTAATTACCGTATAACACAATTATTATATTTATAAAACCATTTCTTTATATTTTTGTGTATCATTAAAGAAACATTAGGTCACGTTTTATTGTTTTCTTTACACAGGGCTTTCTAGATATAAATATGATAAATTACGAAGAGGACTAATAACACACGAGTTTACGTGTCAACGTTGCCAGTTCCTTCAATCTTCAGTCAGCCTGCCCATCCCAATTATGGAGAGCACGTCAGAGGATTTAAACCCTGTTGCCTTGCCTACTGAAATGTTAGTATGCAATAGGTTCGTGTTAATTTTAAAGCTGAAGATATTTGAATGGTACTATATATGAATTACAAAAACTAAAACAATACCTCCCTTCTTCGATAATATATAGCATAACATGTAGCATAAAACATGCACTCACTTTAATTAATTTACAGTAGTCCTACCATGGTAGAGTCACTACAAGAAGAAACTTCTAACTTTGATGTGTCACGGCCTCATAGGTTACTTGTTCCAGAAGAACAAGAAGTGTAAGTATATACCCATGAAGTTATTTACCTGACTACAAAAAGCTATAAGTTGGGATCAATAAATATATAATATCAATATCAATATATATATATATATATATATATATATATATATATATATATATATATATATATATATATATATATATATATATATATATATATATAGATCTCTGTCTGATGAGCCCGTAAGTGACGACGACAACCAGCTTGCAACCCAAAGTGCCGCAATTACCTATACCATCGTGGAGTCAGGTAGTGAGAGGGGTAAGGCTAAACTAGTTTCGAGTGATGGGTATTGCTTTACCTTTAAACGGCAACAAAAAAGTGGTACTATCGAATGGAGATGCAGTGTACGTGGAAAAGCTAACCATTGTTCAGTTGTTGTTAAACAAACAGGAGATAGGTTTTTCTCAACAGGGACAGTTTCACATACACATCCAGCCAGACCAGGTATTCGTACAGCAATAGAAATTAAGGCACAGTGTAAAAGCAAAGGCAAAGTTAATGTGTTTGAATCTGCAAGTAATATTGTAAGCTCTGTAAATAACGAATTATGTGATCCTAGCCTGCCCGAAGCTGCAAGACCCAACCACAACACTCTGATAAGAACCCTTAATAGAGCACGGGCCTCCTGTCGGCCAAAGGACCCCAGTGACTTGTCCTTCGAACTAGATCTGGGCTACCTTGAGGAAACTATACCAGAGGAGTTTTTTTAGAAGAGAAGTAGTGGTTGGTTTGAAAAAACAAATATTTAATATTTTGTACAGACACACAGATAAATTCTCTGGTCAAGGGTAAGACATGGTATGTGGACGGTACCTTCAAAGTTGTTAAGGAACCATTTTACCAATTATTATCCATTCACTGCTTCATTAAAAGTGAGGAAGTTATGAAACAGATTCCTCTCTGCTTTGTAGTTATGTCTGGTAAAAGGTTAAAAGATTACAAAGCAGTTTTTAAGGCAGTTCTTGAAATTTTACCAGCAGAACCAAATGTCTCATCGTTTGTGGTCGACTTTGAGGCAGGAATATGGAAGGCTCTTAGATCTGTTTTTAATGACCCAGTCATTCATGGATGTGCATACCATTTCACACAAGCCCTATGGAGAAAAGTGCAGGAATTGGGCCTGCAGACATTGTACTGCAAAAGAGATAGTGTATATAAAGTTGTAAAAAAGGTCCTTGCTTTGCAATTTTTACCTCATGAAGACATTAGGGAGGCCTTTTATGAACTTTCAAGCAAGGTAGGAGTAGTTGGGCCTGTACGAGAATTTTTTAATTACGTTGATGAAACATGGCTACATCATAATGTGTGGACAGTAGAGAACTGGTCAGTTTTTGGGCGCAGCATAAGGACAAACAATGACGTGGAAGGATGGCATCACAAATTAAACAGAAGTGCTAAAAAACGTAACCTTCCCTTCTATTTATTGATAAGTTTGCTATACTCGGAGGCGAAGGAAATACCTAATCACATAAAACTCGTAAAAGAAGGAAAATTAAAAAGGTATCAGAGAAATCGGGTGAAGGAGATACAAGGTCGTATAATACAAGTATGGAAGGAATATAATGATAAGAATATAACAACTGGCCAGTTACTCAAGAAGTGTGCATATATCTATGTGTAAGTGAAATTGTAGGCCTAGACTAAGACTTAGAGTATTCCTAATAAATGCATTATTAGTTTTATTTTTACGTCATTCTTGATGTTTTACTACTTTTAGATGTAATTTTTCAATAAAATGTAATTTTACCTTTTCTTATTCAATTAATATCCTCTCGGTAACAAGTGTTGGAATTATGCAAAGTCCCCCCTGGAAAAGGTCCGAATCAGCCAGGACAATAAGATCGAGGTCCGAATCAGCCAGGACATCGAGGTCCGAAAGAGCCAGAAAAAGGGCCGAATCAGCTTGGTCCGAATCAGCCACGGTCCGAATAAGCCTGTTTCCGACGCCCGCGTACATACCCCCAGGAGGGGGCGCAGCCCCCCCGGTTAGTTAAGGTGCTTCTCAGTGTGTTCGCAAAGTGTCTGATGGGGAGAATCCAGGCTAGGTTTGGTTAGGTTAGAGTAGTGGCCAAGCGGGGGGGGGGTCCAGGGGGGGCGTAACCCCCCCGTTTAGCTTAGGTGCTTCTCAGTGTGTTCGCAGTGTGCGATTGGGAGAATCCAGGTTAGGTTTGGTTAGGTTAGAGTAGTGGCCAAGCGGGGGGGTTAGCTTAGGTGCTTCTCAGTGTGTTCGCAAAGTGTCTGATGGGGAGAATCCAGGTTAGGTTTGGTTAGGTTAGAGTAGTGGCCAAGGGTGGGGTCCAGGGGGAGCGCAGCCCCCCCGGCTAGTGTAGGTGCTTCTCAATGTCTTGTCAAATTGCGAGAGGGAGAGTTTGGGGTATTTTCCTAGATATAGAGAATTTCCCTAGATTTAGGGAAATTTCCCTAGATTTCTCTAGATTTTGGGGAAATTTCCCTAGACTTTTTAAGTCCATATATCACTCGTATATGGCTCCCCCCCCGAAAACCCCCGGTTCCCCACAGGCCCCCAAGCTTGCTTGAGGGATTGGGGGGCCGTGGGTAGAGATTGGGGACATTGGCTTAAACTATAAATTTACCTCTTATTTCCCAATCCACGTGTCATAACCTCATGGGAAAAAGACTTAACATCCCTACCTCACCTGACGTCAGCCAAATGCTTGGTGTATCTCCTTTCTAAGGGAGGGTGGTCCTCAGAACGGGCTATATCATATGAAAAAGAAAGGGGATATCAGCTCTTCATGGAGTCACACATTGATGAAATAGAACTGAATCAAGAAGACCACAACATGACATATGTACGGGCCTTGTGCAGGAGGCAGACTGCGCAGTCTGAAAAGCCATACCAAGTGTGGCTTTTACTGAACACCACTGGAACGATTGAGACTGCTGGCTGCCAATGCATAGGGTAAGTACAATGGACACTACATATGATGTATTTATGAACACAGTAGCTTTCAATTAATGTAGTAATAATGTAGACTGATATGATTCTCTAGGAAAATCTTACTTGGAAAAATTCATCTCTTAGATATCATATGAAACAACTGGTAAAGATTTGTTATATTAATGTGCCATGAAGTATCCCATTGCATACCTTAAGAAACACTACTAGTTTTTCACATATCTCTTCTACAAACTTTCCCTTCAATAACCATGGAAACCTAACCAAACCTTCTTCTTGTAACCTGTTTCGCTTTAGATCGCTTTGTAGGTTGTCCTCTTCTTTCTTCCTGCATAATGTTGCCTTTTTTCCCAAACCTGTGTAAGGAATCTTTTCATGTGTTTAACAAGTACATCTGCTTCTTTTCTAACTCCATATAGGTCCAGAACTGTGCGTTATCCCTCCATCTTCTAATCTTCTACTCCATTGTACTTCACCTACAATGGCTCTAACCTTTTCCATCAAGTGATTTCTCTTTTCCTCATACTCACTGCACTCTACCATCAGATGTTGCACTGTCTCCTCCACCCCTGCACAGAAACTGCAGCATTGCTCCTGTTCCTCCTTTTTCCTACCATTTACCTCTAGGGTGCCTGTCCTTGCCCTGAATAGCAGCTTTCTTCCCCAATCTCCTGTGTGTTACCCTAACTTTTCTGGTTTTTCTTTCCTGGCATACCATTTCAAAGTGGATTTTCTCTCCATTCTTTCCCTCCATTCTCCTCTAGATACCTTCCTAGCTATATCTTTAGCTATTAATCTGTTCCAGTCTTCCTCTAGGTTTTCCCTCTTTTTCCACTTCTTTATTTCTCTCCTCCATGTAGAACCTGGTCTGTCTTCCATTATGACTTTCTTTGCCCATCTTTCTTCTAAACCTTCCAGTCTTTTCGTGAATATCAGTTTTCCTTTTGCTATTCTCTCTCTGAAGGTGCTCCAGCCCATTTCTCCTCTTATTGCCTCCAGTCCTGTGTTTCTCAGGGCTCCTAATGCCCATCTGCCTGTCATATGTATTTTTTCAAAGGTTCTTACATCATTCTCTGTAAATCTTGTTATTTCGGCACAATATAAACAATGTGGGACTCCCATACCTTTCCACAAACTCCGGCCTACTTCATACTTATTTGTTATCCTATATCCTCCCTGCTGCTCTTCTTGCCTTGCCTTCATTTATGGCCCTTTGTAGTTCACCTCGTATTACTTCACCACTCATTTGCATTCCCAGGTAAGTGTAACTCTCCACCACCTCCAGTACATAATCCCCTAACACCCACTGATTATTTCTATTGTCATTGAACTGCATTACTTTGCATTTGTGTGGACTAAATTTGAGCCCCCATTCTCTTCCATATTTGCTCACTATCTGTAACATATCATCCATATCTACTTTTTCTGTCATCAAGACAACATCATCCGCATAATATGCCAAACATCCAATTTTGTCAATTTCCTTGGCCACTTAATCTAATCTGAGTATATATTGAACAGGGTCGTGGGCATTACACATCCCTGCCTTACACCTACTCCACCTCCCTTCTTTTCTCCGATTTTTCTTCCTTTACCGATACACATCCACTCACCTTCTTGCCATTCAATGTGATCATGCCACCCTGTTTCTCCGACTGGTACCACATCATAGTGTTTCCTTTCTTCCTCTAACAGCATCCTACACTTTTCTTCATTCCACCCTCTGGTATTTAGGAAGGCCACTTGTATCCCGTTTTCATTTCGCGCCTTATGCTAAGCCTGGGCTCGGGTCTCCTTATGCTGGGCCCATTCCACAATGTTCCACTGGTGATTAAAACCATTTCACTTTGTTTTTTATTGTTACTTTGCAAAGATGATGGAAGTTGCAAGCACGTTGTGGCTCTAATGTTTGCCATAGAAGACTTTGTGTCACATAGAGGGGATCATGCTTCAGCACCAACCTGCACTGATCTTCCATGTACGTGGAACAAGCCTCGTCGCAACACCAAACAAATAAAGGCAGTCGATCTAGATCACAGGTATGTTGTAATAGCAACAGTTTCCTAAGGCTGGTTCATGAGCACAGATCTTGAAGAATTTGGGTTCAAGGAAGATAGGATAGGTAGCATCAAACTGGTTAGGCAAAATAACTTGGTGAAAAATTTCATCGTAAGCCACACTCCTTCATAGAAGGATCATAGAGATCATTGTACTCTATGCGAACATATTATGCTTTTTAATCACCTAATATTGATCTATATCAATGAAATTTTAACATGGTACATCTGCATACTCTAAATTAGTCTCTTAGTTGCCTATGGGACTGATGCTGCATATCCTATACTTTCCTAGTCTGCGTTGGTGTCAGCATACTTTGCAACCATGATTAAAAGTAGGCAATGGTATTATTGAAATATAATGTCATCAATTCTCATATTATCTAGATTATAAGAGTTTAATCAAATGTACTTTTTGTTTTAAAGTGGTCAACCCAGCACCATCTCTGTGGTCCGTCCCAGGTTTGGATATAACAATTTCTTTCAGAATGTGGTATTCTCAGAGCTAAGCCACTACATGTCATCGTTGTGCCATGTAGTCAAGCGAAATGGGCTATTTTATTTATTTTTTTTTAATCCCATGTGCATACCGTTATCACTTCCGAGAAAGAATTATGTAGAAAAGTGTATTCTAATTTCTATTTGCATCTTAATGTATATAGAATGAGATTCTAGGCACATTTGTTATTGTTCCCTGTGTGATGAAGAACCTCATGCCTGGTGCTGCCACACAGCGACACCTACTAGTTTACTGAATGCCTTATTCTCATGGCTTGCCCTTGAGTTAATGTTTGTTGTTATGCATGTAAGGCACAGAGGTCTGAAAGGAGTTGCTTTGCATTTAATGTTTGGAAGCAAGTTTGCTGCATGTCTTCAGTATTTTATTTTCTTCTGGCAATAAGTCTAGTGAATCTTTATGGCATTCAGCACTACTAGCTTATCAGTACATCCACTGTCTTACTTTTTGGTACTCATAGTTCTGAAATCCAGCATTGTGAGCTTTCATACATAACATAGTCTATTGTTAGTTAGCAGCACGTTTTTCTCCGTCCCTGGAGATAACTCACTTGCCTTGGCATAAATGTTTCAATGCATTTCATGATTTGCAGGATGGACACCTCTACAACACGTTCAATAACCCCTCGTTCAGAACATTACAGAGCCTGTACCTTTGTCCCTAACTTCAACCCAAGGGGAAAGTTTTCATGCGTTTATGGCTCAACGTGCATCACGAACGTGTTATGAACAAGTGCTTTTCCCTGATAGATTGAACAGGCAGCTACCCACAATCACTGAACTTGCAGGGGAATTTAGTAAATCAAGGTCTGCATTGCAATTTGTTGATTTTGTTAAGCAACATTTAGGTAGTGCAGATATGGATTTCGTACAATCAAAAACACATGCCCAGTACAAATCCCGTATGTGGAAAGATCAGAGAGTTGGTGCCTTGACATCAACAACTTTTCATAGTACACTACAGGGGCAGTGAAAGTAACAATTACATAGTAAGTGAAATAATGGGACTCTCAGGCTTTCAAGGTAATTTGAGTACCAAATATGGTAAGGAAAGAGCCCATAGCAAAGAAGCTTTACATAAAAGAAATGAGAAAAAAACACAAACAATTTAAATTTGTAGGGTGTGGACTTTTTATAAATAAAGACAATCCACTACTGTGAGCAACTCCTGATGGCATTGTCAGTTGTAAATGTTGTGGCAAGGGGTTATTAGAAATAAAGTGCCCCCATAAATACAGATTGCATACTGGGAGGGAAATAGCTCTATCTAATACCTACCATGTAACCCTTGGGGAAAACAACAGCATTGTACTAAAAAATTCCTCTCCTTGGTACACACAAATCCAAGTCCATTTAGGTGTTGCTGAGATGGATTGGTGTGATTTTGTAATGTTCACACAAAAAAGTCCGCATTTAACAGTGCAGCGGATTTATTTTGATACAAGTTTCTTTGATAGCAATGCAGAAATTGCCATGGATTTTTATTATAAATATGTCTTGCCAAATCTCCTGAACTTAAAAGAAACTCCAGAGGCAAGTAATATTTAAGGTCTTCATAATGACTGCATATTTGTTTCTGCCTGGTGTGGTTGTTTTGTATATAGTTATTTGTACAGTTTTGTATTTGCTTATAATGTGTAAGTTTTTTTTTTCTTAATGCTACTTTCAATTGTATTGTTTGTATATAATATATTGTAAATTTCTTTTCAGGAATAAAGTCTGTGTTCTTGATTTTCAGAAATTATTTACCATACCACAATGATTCAGACACGTTTATTAATAAACAATTATAAGAAAGAACTATCTTTACATATCCTTTAATATTACAAAGGTGATAATACATGGTTGAAAGTGTTGGAGTAGAGATGTTCTTACAGAGATTCCTAACACCCAAATTTTATTTACATAACTACCCATAAAAATAAGCTTTAGGAGATTATAATAAGCTTTACATAAGTTGTTTTAGATTGTGTGCTCTGTCAAATCTACACTAGTGGTGGCATCATATTGCATAATACTGCAACTATTACTACAATGTGATCCATGAGGGGTCACATCCTTTGGTGAAGTGTCTGTCCTAATAGTTTAAATGTCTTCATTCTTCCGATGGCTCGCTCAACATGTATGCGCAATGTTGCTATAATTCGTGTTTTTGCAATTTCACTTCGTGTGAGCATCCTGCCTTTACTGGCTTCCTTCCTTGTAAATGGTGGGATGTGTAGTTTTGCACCACACTGGAGTATGAGATCACCAATATTGAAGCCCCTATCCACCATTATGGCATCACCTGGCTCAACTTTATCAATGAACTCTGCTTCTGCAGTATAACGGTCTTACGTATTACCTCCATACATACTTGATACAAATGTTATTAGCCCTGTGGGAGTAATTCCAATGAGTACTTTTAGTGTATTGTGATGCTTATATTGGGAATATGTGGCAGCCTGAGCTGAAGGATTTGCTGGCTTGACTGAAAATCTCAGTGCAATCTAGGATGGTTCGTGTGTCAGAATATTCTTCTGGAAAATCTTTTGGCAAACTTGCACGCACCTGTGCTGCAGTTGGCCATATAAGCCAGTCCTTGAGAACTAAATAAAGTACGTTAATCCAAGTTATAATGATACTACTTGCAACACTTCGTGCTACTTCCAAAAGATCTGCTAAAGTACTGAGATCAATTCCTGTTCTAATATGTACTAGGGTCATTAAATATTCATGTAACTGTGACAACTTCCTTGTATGTGCTTTAGTAATGCCTGGTGGTGTATTCTCATTCTTGACACTATTTGGCCCTCTCAAAATGTCAGTCACATTATCTTTTATCAAATTAAACAAATCAAAGAAATCCTTTTGTTCCATGCCTGTATATCTTTTAATACTCTCACTATTCCTCAGAATTTTCAGAATAAAGGCGTTGCGTAATGCTCTGTCTTCTACAACGTTGTTACGTTCCCACTGAAATAAGAAATATATTAGTGTGGAGGGCATATTATTGCACGTAAAACTTTTAAAAAATGCAGTTCCTGCCATATTTGTAGTAGGGTATGGTAAACTATGCACACATGTACTTGGTGGTACATCGTTACTTACTATTCCTTTGGGAACCAGTCACTCCGGCCCCTCGTCATTCCGGCCACAGTCACTCCGGCCTTTCCTTCGTTCAACCCAAGTCACTCCGGCCTCACACTCTCTCTCTCTCTCTCTCTCTCTCTCTCTCTCTCTCTCTCTCTCTCTCTCTCTTAATAACACATGATTATGATGGGTAGGGAAATCATGCTAATAATATGACGATAATATGATGATGGAAAAAAAGATAAAAGAATAATATGAGTATGTAGCATAAGTATAGTTTGCTCACCTCATGTACTTCTCATAAGTTTGTGAAGCTTTCTCAAGTGTTGTAAACTGGTCAGTCTGCACCTCTACATCTACTGGCTCTGCAACAGTTTCACTATGGGTATAAGCTCCATATGTGTGGTCACCCAAAACATTGCAGCTCTCATCAGGAACTGTAGTATCTGTAGAAGATATGAATATAAGTATTAATCACATGTGTGATCAAGCATAAAGTAAAAAAAACAAAAAATACATAAATAAATAATCAAATAATAAAAAAACTACCATATTTAGTTTTACTTGATCATATAGTTAACTGTTGCAAAGTACAGGCATAGCCTAATAAATATTAAATATCTTTCAGTGCTGACACAGTCATGGATCAGGTGTCATGTGAATATTTGAGTGATTACCTAAGCATTTGGGTAATATGTAGATAACACTAGCCACTGTTCTAAGTTTAGGATCACACATCTCAAGTAGTGAATTTTCATTTAGGAGACAATGTTAAAGAATTGTATTCTCTCTGAAACTTTTTTTTTTACCTAAAAGAAAAAAAAACAACAACCTAACCTTAACTTGACAATCTTAAAAATAAAATAACTCAAATGTAACCCACCTGAATTGAATCTTCTGTGGTAGTGCATACTTCTACCTCCCCCAGTCTTGGACATTCAGGGGTAGCATCTCTTCTTAAGGAAACTGTGTTTCAGTGTTGCACTGTGTGGATGATGAGGTGTTAGGTGCTGCAATGACATCTTGCCCTTGGCACTGGAGACAGTTTGCCTTCCTATTAATAACTGCATTATGGTTTCTTCCCCACCAATTATAAGCAAATAAAGTTGGGTCTGAATGTTCAGGTGATGGTCCATTGTTCCAGTCCAAAAAGTGTAAGGAGCATACAGCGTGATTCTGTGTTGCCTTCCATCCACCTGCACGCCTGCACCTCTCCACATCTTCCTCCTTTTAGGTTCCTTTTTTGCACTTGGAAATCTCACAAATTGTTTGACATCTTCAGTTACTTGGTCTGTCTTTCTCTTCCCTTTTCTTGAATCTGATGTGCAGTCTGCTACGGCACACGTAAAATTCGGCATACTTGTAGCTTCCAGGCTCCAGCCTGATCTTTCTATCAGCAGATTTTTGTATCAGGCCTTTGTATCGGCAGAACTGAGAGGCTATTGTTTACACTTTACACTCCTTCCTAACGGCGCGCAGCGCTTTCTTTAACTGAAGAATCATGATCAAGATAAGTACGTCGTACGTCCGCCAGCGGTGCTGTTCTTTTTTTATTTCACTGATTACTTTCATATACAGGACGTGTCAGTGATATCTGATATTTTTCTACATTCCCAGATAAAATGCACAAGCCGAAATCAACATCCTTTTATTTTTACTTTTCATACTTACTTAAAAAAAAAAAATCATTACCTATTTTTAGTTTTATCTTATAATTCAATTAACAAAGCCTTATCATACACCAGTAAGTATGAATATTAATATTAAGGATTATGTTTTTAACTTTAGATACACTTGTGCAGCAATTCATGCTGTACTTTTCCTGCACATCGATTTCAAATTTAGCTAAGACACCCCTTTGCCCCAGGAAATCGGAGACAATTAAAAATGCTGGCGCTGATAGGTATCTACCAGCCTCACTGCGACGTTGAGGCTAAGTCATTGAATGTGGCTTCTCCAGGTGAAATGTGGGACAAATTACATGGATCCATCATTCACTTGATGAAATTCTCAAAACAAAGGTCTAAAAACTCTCAAAACAAAGGTCTAAAAACTATCACCAATTTCACAGCAGATACCTAGAAAATTTGGACAGCACTCTGAAAGGGGAAGAAAGGAAAGGTACAGGATAGAAGAGCAATAAGAGGCATAGGTTATGCATCTTGTTCATGTGTTTTTATTGAAAATCACGCCTCTTATTTCACTTATAATTCACCTTATGACTACTGCATTATTTATGGTTTTGTGTATTATTCAGAGAACATGGATTACTATTTGCTGTCCAGCTGATTCCATCGCTCTTCAGAGAAGACGAGGAAATGCTGATAATGGATAGCAATGAAGTAAGTTTATGTCTTTACTATATAATTAAGACGGAAAAAATGTCAAAATTTTGCTTCTGTATTGTGGGGTAGACTTAAGGGCTCAAAATTTATATTTGAGTATTGACAGTTAATTATAATAGAAAGGCAGGCAGCAACAGTCCTAATGGACCAAAAAAATAGGTTGTATGCATATTGTATATCTAACTACGTGATGAAAACAAGGATAGCACAGGTTAATAGTTAAATTTTACAACTATTCCTTAACTTTCTCCAGATGATCAAGTCTCCAACACCCACTTTGGTGATGACGGCAAAGTCATTTCAAGTCTTCATCAACGGGGAAAAGTTCTCAACAACAACATAACAAAATTCAGTGAAGCTTTAGAAGCGCTTTACTATCGTTTTTGGGTATTTGCAATAGAGTACCCAAAAGAAATAAAAAACACAATGTTTTTTTTTAGAAAAATTAATATTTAAAGGAAGTACAAAGGTGCTGTCTACTGTAATGTCATGGGCCAAAAAAAAGGAATAGCTTAAATAAAGAGCTAAGCCATGCAGTGTTAAAAACGTGACCTGTTCTGTGTTAGAAGGGAGGCGAGAACTGACGGGAAAAATGTGTAAGATTTTTTTTTTTTTTTTTTTCAGAGGGCAAGGCTCCAAATCAGTTATTTGCAAAAGGCTTCAAGTATTTCATGTATATGGCCTGCCCCGCACGCACTGACATCAGAACAGTATAAGCCATATTTATAAAACATTTGAAGCTAGAAGGAGTTATTGTATGGATATATTGGTTTACTTTGTATTCTGTAAATTTTCATGTAATATTTTATGATGTATATAATAATTATTACAGTCAATATATGCCTGGGAGAACGAGCCATCAGAGATGGTGCTGGCGGGTGGGTAAAGATAATGTGCGCCCTGGTTTATGCTCCCATTGATATCGAATTATATTTAGTTATTATTGTATGTATATAATTTATTGTGTGAAATGGTCATTATTCTGTAAATTTTTTTGTTATATTCTATGATGCATATGATTATATGTATAATTCAAATAACGAAAGGCACTGAATTTCCCCAGAATAATTTTTAATTTTTCTCATTAGAAAGGGTAAATTAAGTACACAAGAGGTAAATCAGCATAAAATTTTACCTCACACAAAGGGTAAATAAGACAAACATTGGGAAAAATCAGCATATGGTTTTACCTCAGAAGGGGTAAATTATAGATTCACAAAGGGTAACTAAGCACATAATATCACCTCATAAAACATGTACATGAGTATATGATTTCACCAACAGAAGGGTAAATTGGTTACACATAGGGGTAACTCATCATATAATATTACCCCATATAATGGGCAAATTAGGTATACAAGAGGTAAATTGGTATTCAAGTTTACCCTCCTTAAGGGGTTAATTCAGCTAACTATTTACCCTTTTGAGAAAGGGTAAATTAGCCTCAGTTTACCCTTTCACGCTGTAGGGTAAATTATGCGCAATTTACCTTTAATGTGGTAAGCTATTTAGGACACTAGATTTACCCTTTTCTTACCTTCAATTTACCCATTTTTTTTTTTTTTTTAACTTTGCAGCATCTGCGTGTCATGGATCCTTTGTCCTCCCTCTCTTTAAAGGACTTAACACTGAAGCTTGTGATGTTGATGGCACTTACGCAGGCTGCCAGAATACAAACTTTGCACTGTTTGTTGCTGAGGAATATTAGTTTTGGGCAGGATTCTGTTTGTGTTTGGTTAGGGGAAACTATAAACAGTGCAGGCCAAAGTTCAATGTGCGGTTTGTGACCTTTAAAGCATATTCTACAGAAATTAGATTGTGTGTGTGTGAAACTCTGACAATGTATATTGCTAGGACAGTTCAGAAATTCTGCAAATCAGGAGAATGGGAAGTTACTCCTAAGTTTTATCAAGCCCAACAAGCATGTAACGAGGGACACTTGCAAGATGGATTTGAACAGTGCTCTCTCTGTCAGGCATAGACTCCAGCCTGTATTCAGTGGGCAGTGTTCGGCCTGCAGCTGCATCAAAAGCCAAAGCCATGGCTCTACCGATTGGACACATCATGGCAAGGGCTGGGTGGTCTAGGGCAGCCACTTTTGTCAAATTCTATGACAAGGAGATTGTCCCGAGTCACGATCTTTTCCAAGATGCTGTCCTTCAATAGTCTGTTCATTTTGTTTGCATAGGAGATGTCTCTTGTCACCTGGTCCATGGCTATGTAAATTTCTTATTATATTGAAGTTAGGTTACTGCTTGTATCATTTATCCTCTCTGCATGTCTACACTACGACACCCACATGGCTTCAAAACCTCATGGGGAAGCGACCTCTAGCAGAGGTGTGATTTGCTGATGTAAAATTAATGAAGTACATGAGACTTAACCGTAGGTCAGTTGAAATGTGCTTCGAATTTTATGAAGCAAATCACCTCTGCTAGAAGGGAGCTTTCACATATCCGCCTCTCCCACCCTACGCTCTGTAGCATCTTGTGGCATACATATTTCTAGCAGTGCAAAATGTTCAGTTACTTTCATGTGGTTGGTCGTACTCTTTAAAGTCTGGTGGCGTGAAGCGGCAAAGCGTATCTCACGTGAAAGCTCTCTTCTAGCAGAGGTGATTTGCTTCATAAAATTAAAAGCACATTTCAACTGACCTACGGTCTCATGTACTTCATTAATCATCTCGGACCTTATTAAGTATTCCTTCAAAAGTCAAAAGGACACTTTCCAAGAGAAGGCGCTTATAAACGTCTCCCTCAATCTTGGAAATGAAGAAAGCTTCCTCAAGAGAAGAGCAGGCACCCTTTCTGGCAGCTACTGCTGTAAAATGATTTTTACATGCAGCAGGGTGCTTAACTATTTGAAGCATCACTACTCTGATGAGCTACCTCGAGCCCAAGAGGCAGATTGTGCTTTAAGAAATCTTCTCAAGAGGTACCAGAAAGTCGAGGAGAGAGTAGCGTCTCGGGAGAGAAAAGCTGGAAATGTGCTGTCCCCCGATGAGATCAAAAACATCCTAAGGTCTCCTGCTATAAAAATGGTTCTTCAGAATGCTGCCAACTCCCTTGAGGATGAGAGCCTTCGTCCAATAACTGTATCAGGCTTTATTAAGCTGCACACAAAACCAAAGTTAGTAAAATCCTTCGTCAAAACAACAGTGACTAATGTATTAGTCATTTCATGCGATCGCTGCTTCCTTGTAATTATTGGTTAAACACGTTTACACACTTGCTTTGCGATGAAAATCACTCCGTTTGAAATGTTTGTAATATTTTATGAAATAATCTGATGTTATATATGACAATATAGTACATCAAGCGTAGTTTGGGACAATTTCCGCAATTATCTACCGCCTTAGACGTGGCATCCAGCCAGTAGAGGGGAGTAGTAGCGTCGCCACTTGCCAGTCCAGCAGCCATCATTCAAAGCTCAAGACACGACCCACGTGGGCTGTGCCTCGTTCATTTCTGGTAAGTTAATCATTGATGTTGTTTCTGTATTGACTAATGTTGGTTAGTTATGGCTGAAGTTTGTGTGTAGAATCAGTACATGTAGTTTGTGGGGTGTAACGGTGTCACATAATTAATAATAATATGTATTGTATTTATAATGCCTTGCCTGATTAGCAATATAAGTTTATGTATACATATATGCATAAGTGTAGATAGTGGGTGTTGGTGCATAAGGGTGGGGCGGATATGATCACGCCACCCTACGTCACACACACACCATGGAACTTTCCATACTCCTTTTATTGCCATCGATAAGTAATCGGTAGCACCTGCATTATAGTATCTAAGTATTCTCCATAGTTAATCTCTCCCTAATGTATTTTAGCATGTATTACTCTTAGCTATAAGTAGCTTTTCCCTTGCCTTATTTATGTAATTAGAGAGTTATAATTATGAATATATTCATGTACTGTGAGTGCGGTCAACCCGCCCCTATTTCTACTGTTAGCACTTTTTGAAGGCGCTAAGCGTCCCTTGTGCCGGCTCCGGCAGTCTCTTGCCAGGGTGTAACGCTGTACCACGCAGAGGACATCCGTTGTCCCGTACGCGCCACACCCTTCTCCAGAACTCTGTACATATATCTAAATATACCTATTTTTATACGTTCACTTTTTGACATTCACCTGAAAACCACAAAAACTCACCAAGAGTGACTCTACCTATTATACAAAGGTAAGAAACTAATGAACAGTTCGTGTCCAGCGGTAATTGATAATTCAAAACCACTCTGGAACATTTGAGATACGAATAACTAACTCCAGTGCCAAATGCAACAACAATAAACAGTGGTTGAAAGTGAAGTGGTGAACGGACAGTGAACGGAGAAAACGGCAAACAGTGGCAGGGTAGTGAGGAGAGCAGAGGAGCGAGCCGGCGTTGTTTACAGAACTTACGCTGACACACCAAAACACTCGCACCCAGCCAAGAGCGACGCACCTAACGGTCTCGCCTTACTCACCCAGCCTGCCACTCCCAAGATTCACTTCTTCTTGTTATAAAAGGGGGAGACTTAAAAGACTCAGGGAGAAACCTAACAATTCTTTGGTTTCCCATCGGTCTAATTACTCGTCGTAGATTCTCGGCGAAAACATCATCGGCGCAGACATTCCCGGCGCAGACCAACACATCTCCCACCTGCAGGAATCCTGCAGGATTCTACAAGGACACTACTAACCTAAGAGGAGCTTCCCAAGATGGAAGGAGTCTTCCTAAGAAGAGGATATATATATATATATATATATATATATATATATATATATATATATATATATATATATATATATATATATATATATATATATATATATATATATATATATATATATATATATATATTTATTTATTTATTTTATTTTTTTAAGTGTGAATTTTTCCGGCTACAGTCGTGAGTACAGACACTTAGTGGTACACCACACCAATATTAAATAAAACACTTGTGGTAACGCAAACACTGTTAGGGTTCATGTATAACTTACCTATTTCACAGTGATGTTACTTATGTGGAAATTAAAATAATTTAGTTTGCCTTTTTAAACACCGTTTTCGTTTGTCTGCTGGATGGAGCGCTCGCCCCCGTTTTCTTTTAAGTGTTCAGGGATAACTAGGATAATTCCATTTCTGTCCCTAAACCTTCAATTCTGTTAAAATTTTCACACTTTTCACAATACTAACCATTCATCCTTTAAGAGTGGAAACGCCTTTGGACGATGGAAACGTAATGTAAGTGTGTAATTAATACCTAATTAAGATAGTAATAATACCACATTTATGGCTAAAGCTGAGAAGTTAGCTGAAATTTATGAACTGGAGTGTCATTTCCAAGCGGAAAATAGTGATACTAGATCATCAGAAGCATTATCAACGGAACCAAAACCCAGTACAGTGGAAAATACCGTGCCTCATGAGGATGGAAACATGTTGATTACAAGATCAGGGAACAAATACCCATCATCAGCAGCAACCATGTCTAATCCTAATGCTTCTGCTTCAGCCTCTACTGGCTCTCCTGCCTTGCATGCATCTACTACACTTAATGTACTTCCTATTCCTGAAAGCATTTCGCGGAGAAAACCTGCAAGAAAGGGCTCATGATTTCATCCGTTTGTGTGAGGATGTTATGACAAGATCAAATACTATCACCGATGAAGACCAGATCTCTTTCGTCAGATCTAAATTGGCTGGAGAAGCAGCACACATGATGAATACCAGCGCTTTCAGTCCGCTTGAAATAGGGACTAGTTATGCAAATTTCAAGAAAAATTTCTTGAACATTTTTGGGGGTAAGAGTCAAACTGACCTCAAGGTACTAGCCTCCAAGGTGGGTCTTAGATTTGCAGCTGAAATTAACTCTCTTCACGAAATGAAAGCCTTAATCCCTACACACCAATTCGTAACGGACTTCATGGATGTCTTATGACTTAACAACTGGTTCCAAGGAAACAGCATGACGAAAACAGATTTCAGAAGACTTCTGGAATTCATCTTTTACATATCATTAGTGAATGGGGAAGTGAAGAAAACCACACTGGAACATTTGGTGGCAGCGGTGGGATACGAACCCACGCCTCCGAAGAGACTGGTGTCGAGGTCCGAAGGTAAGGATAATAAGGTAGAAAAAGGATATCAAACCAGAAGAACATCTTCTATTAAGGTTACTTCCCCAAGATGTGTGGTGAGAGCCCCCGGTTTGACATGCAACGCAGTGGACGCTTGTAGCACTTGCAGCATGCTCAAGTAGGTAACCAGGAGGCCCAGTGCCATATGTAAATAATGCAGGCAATTAGCTGCGTGAGCGCGGGTTATACCTATGCGTCTTTATAGTATTAGTAGAATTATTGTTTGTAACTTGATCAGTTGTACTCTCTGTTGATGACTCAATTTGAGCATTAGTCTTCACAAGCCGATCACTATGTACTATCTCAACAGCGTTAAGAAGAGGGTCATGCACCTCAAATTTGTTACCATGTAACTGCTGGACAACCGAGCATGAACCACTAAATTTTGGGGAGAGTTTGGAGGTCCTGTCTGGATGACGAACTTTAACTGTGTCTCCAACCTGTATCATGACAGGGGTCGCACGCTTGTGTTGTCTAGCCATCATTTCGGCCCTAGAAGCTTGTAGCCTACTTCGGACTTTAGCATGAATGTCCTTGAAAACATGCATATGTTGTTTAACATAGTCATCTACGTTGTATACTGGAGTTTATGGACTTGCCAACAAAACATAAGGAAGATTTTTATCTTCACCATACAATATATAATGTGGAGATTTCCCAGTACTTTCACACATTGAACTGTTAATGTAGGCACCAACGTGTGGTAACCAATCCTCCCAGTCATCATGTAGACTGTTTACAACTGGACGAAGAACCTCCAGGATTTTCCTGTTTGCTCTTTCTACCAGTCCGTTTGAAGAAGGATGGTAAGCCACAGTGTAGGTGTGTTTGATGTTGTACTGTATACCTTGTAGGATTTCATTGCGAAATTCAGATCCATTATCACGTAACAACACTCGTGGTGTTGAGTATGGACAAAACAATTTAGTTACTAGCGCATGCGCTACATATTTAGCAGATTTTTCCTTTAAAGGTGAGAGAACCACGAACCTTGAAAAATGGTCTACACACACAAGTAGGTACTGCGAGCCATTTTGACTTTTGGGTAATTGAAGAAGATCAATGGAGACAATGTCCCAAGGTCGCTCAGGTAGTGGATATTCCAGTATTGGGGCTGGTCCTTTTACCGCAGCCTTGTGCTTTGCACATGATATACACCTGGCAACATAATTTTCTATGTCAGTGCGCATGGTAGGCCAATAATAGCTTTTACGCGCTGTTTGTAGAGTTCGCTCTCTTCCTGGATGTCCCGCACTTGTCATGTCGTGCACTAAGATAAGTATGATAGGGACTAAACTCTCAGGAATGATGTGCTGTTTACTAGAATCTCCCATTTGGGGATTATGTCGACATAGAACATTGTCTGGTGACATGAAAAATTGAGAGAATGGTATATTTAGACGTGGAAGATTATCTTCGCCTGACTCCAGAGCATGTATGACCTTAGACCATATTTCATGCTCTCGCTGTGCTTTACTTAATTCCTTCAAGGTGAAGTTATTTACAGGGATCGAGTCACTGACAGCTCCCACAGGCACATTTCGTGAAAGTGCGTTGCCTACTACATTAACACGACCCGGCAAGTACTTGACTACTGGAGCAAATTCCTGCATGATACAGTACCATCTTACCACTCATCCAGTTAAATTTTTCCCTTTGAAAAGTTCAATTACAGGTGCATGATCCGTGTAGACTGTAATTGGATATCCAAGGATAATGTCCTTAAAATGTTTTAAAGCCCAAACTACAGCTAGTGTTTCTTGATGAGTGACAGAGTAATTAGACTCTGCTGGATTAAGCACACGACTTGCATATGCTATTACATAGTTTTTGCCTCTGGCATCTGTCTGCATCAGTACTGCTCCCAGTCCTAGAGAAGAAGCATCCGTGCAAATAATGAATGGCTCTGAATGCTCTGGGAAAGCAAGCACAGGTGCATTTGTTAATAGTGATTTTAATTCATTGAAACTTTGTTCATGAGCAGCCTCCCAATGGAAAGCAACATCCTTTTTAAGGAGTTTAGTAAGTGGGGATGCAATTGCCGCAAAATTCTTGATGAAAGGACGGTAATATCCCGCAAGTCATTTCAGTTTTAAACCGGGGGACACAGTAGCTGACCTTGCAGTCCTGATTCGAGAGAAAAGAGGGCTACCTGGTACCTCTCCGGAAACTCAAACCTCACTGGTTGCTCCACTCATGGATGACAACCAATCCCAACCTTGTGTGGCAGCCATGGCAAAGCCTGGAAATGTGTGTCTGTACTGCCATAAAATAGGTCATGTTGAAAAAAGATGTTATAAGAAACAAAAGGACCAGAAATTGGCAGCAAATAAATCCGACTTGGAGAACAAAAGGGGGTAATTTCTCTGTTAGACCAAAACCAGGTGCATCGCCCCACGTGAAAACTGGTATGACAAGATCCTACAGGGACGTCGCTACCCAATACTGCCTCATACATGGCCAGTGTAAACACTCATCAGAGCAATGTAAAGATATAATCAATATGAGGATTGAAAAACAGGCCAGAGCTAACCTGAACAGTAAAAGGCAGTCGGGGGAAGACCAGCGCACAGTAGTAAACAAACCTGACTAAAACATCTAAATGCGCAAGACACTGAGGCAGCAAATTCTTCTGACATGTCAGTGCATTCAACCATAAATGCTGCCAACAACCAAACAAACATAATGGCATTACCAACTAGGGTAGGTAAGCATCGCTTATCTTTGGCTGTAGACACTGGGGCCACAGTAAACGTGATCTCTGAAGAATCTTACAAGATTCTGAAAAGGAATTCACGCGGTGGTAAATGGATGCTCCGTCCAAGTGACTTGAATCTTTCTGGTATCACAGGGTCAGCCCTGAAAATCTTAGGAAAAATTTCCTTACCAATAAGTCTATCTAAGAATACTCAGCTTATTCAAACTGATTTCTATGTGGTCAGTAACTTTAAACTTCCTTCTGATGGCTTATTAGGGCTAAGAGCCATGAAGTCTCACCAGATAGTAATCTATCCAAAGCAAAATACAGTCAGGTACTGTGGACGACATCTGGAAGGGATGAAACATCCTGCTCCTTTGGTTTCCACGCAACCCAGAAACGGTTCTTTATCACGAAAGGGACAAAGATCCAATGGGGAGCCTCAAACAATTCCATCTGTCCGGTCTCCTATGAGAGATAAGGATATAACAGAAGCATGGAGGGAAGCAAAAGCAATTGTCAATGCCAGTTATGACATTCCTGCTCGTGTGGCAAAACGGATTACAATTCGTGTTCCAGAAGCTCCTGTAGGCAGTGACATCTGTCTTGAAGGTATAGGTAATGTCAGGCGATTGGCTGTTGAATCGACTCTTTCCACAATTAGAAAGGGTCATGTCACTGATGCCTTGGTGGTGAACACTACTGGAAGTTCTGTAAGGATCAAACAAGGTCTTTTCCTTGGAAAGTGCCTGGTTTATGACAAGAAAGTGGTACCAGAACCCAGTATTCTGCCTGGATCCTGCGTCTCTTCGGTGAGTCAGTCTGCTGTTGACACCGAGCTGGGGCAGGTGCCAACCCTATGTTCGTCTGTCAATGTTGTGGACTACCCCGAAATGAGGCCCGCGCTCTTGGACTTATTGGGGAAGTATCACAATATCCTGGCACTACCTGGAGAATCCTTAGGTGTGACCGATCGAGCGGAACACCACATTAGGTTAAAACCAAACACTAAGCCAGTATATATACCAGCTTATCGTCTTCCTCATAGTCAGAGGGCGACTGTAGATGACATGATTCATGACATGATTGACAAGGGAGTGATTCAAGAATCGTGCTCTCCTTGGAATTCACCAATCTTTTTGGTTCCCAAGAAAGATAAATCTTTCAGGCCGGTAATCGACTTCCGGCGGGTTAATGATGTCACAGGGGATGATCATTATCCTTTACCTGTCCTGAGCGACCTTCTAATGTCCTTAGGTCGTGGAAACAAAATTTTCTCTAGTTTAGACCTCCTGTTGTCAGGATACTAGCAGGTTCCCTTAGCTCCCACTTCACGGGAAATAACGGCGTTCAGTACGCCTAGTGGCCATTACGAATGGTTACGCATGCCTTTTGGATTTAAATCCGCTCCGTTAACATTCCAGAGAATGATTAACAGTATTTTCACGGGTTTACTTGGCAAAACCGTGTTTGCATACCTGGATGATATAATCATCGCTAGTAAGGATCAAGAGTCCCATCTGGAGAGTTTAAAATTAGTCCTCCAGAAGCTTGAATAAGCTTTCTAAATGTGAATTTCTAAAAGCTAAAATAAAATTTCTTGGCCATGTAGTCGATGGTGAAGGAATCCACACGGTGGATGAAAAGGTCATGGCTGTACAGAAGTTTCCTCAACCTAAATCGGTGGAGAATGTCAGATCTTTCCTAATTGATAATTCAAAATCACTCTGGAACAGGGGCTGTATACAGGGTGTAACGCGAGTTTAAGCAAATATTGTGAGAGATGAAAGAATACGTTATTCTGAGTAGAAAATGTCTGATAAACATATGTTTTGAGGCCTCATTTACCTGTGACAGAGGATGACAGATAATGTTGGTAAGCACATGCTTGTGGTAGTGGGTCACTAAATATGTCAGGAATGAGCTTCCATCCTCCCTCCATTACTCTGACTTCAGTATCGCTGAACTCTTCTTCGTCCTCAAGTTTTTCAGACAGGTCTTCATCACTCTCCTCATCCTCAAAATCAGGGACAAAATCCTCGTCACTTGACGACTCTATGGCTGACATGAAACGTTTTTACCAACGCATCAGAATATCAAACACTGTTTGATGTTTCGGCTGGGCTTTTGGTAAACACGACTACTGTGCTACCAGACGACTCTCGCTCGCACCGTCTCGGAAAAACTGTCGTACGGATCATAACACAGACAGCAGCCATGGTGGGAAGTTTGAGTATCAACAAAGCTAGACTACGAGAAGTGAGTCAAGGGACGAGATAATGGACAGCAGCACCGACTCTGATACTTATCTGGAAGATGAGGAAAACCAGTCTCTTCTATCAGGACCTATGATGCCTCTATTGGCAGTTGGAAGCGTGGCAGAGATGCAACCAGAGGCAGATATGGGTGCTGTAGCAGTAGCAGCAGCAGTAGCTTGTGACTTCATGGAAAGGTAATTATTGTCGACCAATACTAATTTTAACTATTTGTATACTAAGGGTTCTGGAGATTTGCAAAAAAAAAAAAAAAAAAAAAAAGTTAAATTTACGCTGCTTTGATGCATTAACATTGCAGTCACTGACAATAATGAAAAACCATTAGAAGTACGAGTACCGGTATAGGTCTAAGAGTATACTCATACACTTTCTCATGGCTTTCTGATAGGAAACAGAGAGTAGTATTAAATGGGGCAATGTCTGAGTGGAAGGAAGTGGTTAGTGGGATACCCCAAGGATCAGTACTAAGACCTCTTCTTTTCTTGGTGTATATTAATGATTTAGATATAGGAATTAGTAGAAAAGTCTCAAAGTTTGCAGATGATACTAAGACAGCACGTGCAGTACAGGGTGAAAAGGACAATTACAGAATACAACGAGACCTGTACAGGCTGATAGCATGTGCAGTACAGGGTGAAAAGGACAATTACAGAATACAACGAGACCTGGACAGGCTGATAGCATGGGCAGACAGGTGGCAGATGGAGTTTAATTCTAAGTGTCAGGTTATGCATTTAGGTAAAGACAACAAACTTTAGCTAAGAGATGGAGGGATGTTGGCTAGAGGTAGTAGAGAAGGGAAAGGATTTAGGTGTAGTGATAGACAGGACTATGAAATTTTCAAAGCAATGTTTAGAAGCAAGAAATAGGGCAAATAGGATCCTGGGTTTTATAAATAGAAATGTTAGTTATAAAAGTAAGGAAGTGGTGCGTAGCTTATATAATTCATATGTTAGGCCCCATTTAGAGTATTGCATATAGGCCTGGTCACCCCATTATAGGCAGGATATTAACATGTTAGAAGCAGTTCAGAGAAGAGTAACTAGGATGATACCAGCATTAAAGCGCCTGGAGTATAGAGATAGATTAAAGGAATTAAACATGTTTTCATTTGAGGAGATGTATAAGAGGGGATATGATAGAGTTATTTAAAATGTTCTCAGATAGAAACTACATAGATGTGAGATCTTTCTTTACCTTAGAGGAGGGATGTAGGACTAGAAATCATGGCAGGAAGATTAGAAAGCAAGGCTGCAGGTTAGATATAAGAAAATATTTCTTTAGTCATAGGGTGATAGACTTCTGGAATGCATTGCCAGAGAGGGTTGTAAATAGCACTAGTTTGACAAGGTTTAAAAACAGATTAGATAAGCACTTAAATTTATTAGATTTATAATTATGTATAGTGCTGCTTGATAGTTTTTATAAGAAATTTACTATAGTTAAACGAGACATGATTCCCTTGTATGGGGATTACAGATTGTTAGAGGAATTTGGTGTAGGACTTAGCCCTGTTAATGGGCCAAATATTTACAATTAGCATTTTTTGTGTACTTGTAGGTGTATTTTTAAATACTGATGACGAGGTTGCTGTGCGACTGATTCAGGATAACCTAGATGGGCCCTGGTCGCCCTTTGTTATCCTATTATTTATGTTATATGTTATGTTATGTTACACTTGTCCTCCTATTAAAGTGCTGTTTAAGAGTATATACAGAATTTTTATATTTATTGCGCTTCTGTAGTAAGAAATATATAAACTTATCAAATTTATTCTGTTAAGATTGCTATGAATGCATGTTATACAGAATAATTGAAACAATACTCTAATGGGCAGAGGCTTTGGTAAAATTCAGAATAACCTCATTCTGCTTCTAAGGTCAATTGTACAGTAAACTTGGTTCGCATTTGTATTGTAGGGAACACCATCCAAAACAGGAGGGTCTGGCAGATGTCCTGGACAACATGAGCGAGGTGGACTTCTTCCGGCACCTTCACCTCACAAGGACATCTTTTGACCTTGTCTTGGACTCCATACATGAAGCATATGGTATGAACCCTTCAGGATCCAGCCTTTATTTGGGTCCAAGAAAAGCTTTATACATTACACTCTGGTATTTAGGAACACAGTACCTACAGGGAAATATCCGAGATGTTTGGTGTGTCACAACGCACAGTGTTTGATTGTGTTCAGAGACTGATTGATGTCATTTGCAATGCAGGAAAGGATGTCTTTTTGTGGCCAACTCCTCCTAAAATTTCTGAAATTGCACATGAATTCCAAGAAATGAGAGGAATTCCAGGTGTGGTAGGAGCTCTGGATGGATGCCACATTAACATCAAAGCTCCATCAGCCACGCAGGCTGATTATGTTGATAGAACACACAAACACAGTCATTTTACTTGCAGTCTGCTTGCCTAATAAAAAATTTTCATACATTCAAGTGGGCTTCCCAGGATCTGCACATGACAGTCGAGTGCTAAAGTCAAATTCACTTTATAAGAAAATCCAAAACGGTGAACCAAATTATTTCCCATCACCACAATATCATATTGTAGGAGACTCTGCGTTTGGAGTCCAAAAGCATTTAATGGTACCATTTAAGAACTCTGGAAACTTATCACAAGCACAAATTATTTTCAATACTAAACTCTCCAAAGCAAGAGTTATCATTGAAAATGCTTTTGGTTTCTTAAAAGGTAGGTTTCGACGATTGAAGCATGTAGATGCTGATATTGTTCGGATACCTAAAATAATAAAAGCATGCTGTGTTCTTCACAACATATCAATAACTCAGCCTGATGAAATTAACATCCTCGAGAGGGAAGGGCTGGTGGATGACACTGTTGAGCATTTCAGTTCTTCATTGTCATCTGCCCTGCCACGAGACCAGGCTGGTGTGCTAAAAAGGCAGGCAATAGTGGCAATGCTACAATGAGTGACAAGAAAAAGTAAAATCAACCTGGAATATGACTGTTTACTTTCAATAATTAGCAAAAACATATTGTTTTTTACATTTCTTTATATGTTACAAAATATACAAAATTCACATATATGTACATGATTTTTATAGTGATTGTGCCTCCCAAAATTTTGTAAAAGTGTGTGAGAAGGTCTACATACATGTATATATGTGAATGTTTAAAGATGTATGTATGTCAACATGCATGTGTGTGTGGTGAAGGAAGCATAACAAAAGTGCTTGCCTCATCTAGCAACCACTGAAGGGTGCCATGGGGAGCATGTGTGATTGATTACTATATTGCAGGCTGTGATTAAGCAATAAGAACACACTACAAAATGTATACCCACACACTGAATATATTCAGGACATTACTGTATATGATTAAATATAATGCATGTATATGCAAGATGTATATAGGGAATATGTGAGTTTAAAAGGATGTTGTGAAAGAGACAGAAGGAGGGAGAGAGTTGAGATGAGCAGGTAGTAGCACAAATAGATTTTAGTTTGGATTAAGCACAAAATATTGTATATAATAATGATATACAGTACAGTATTTAAAATTTCTTACTATAAGCACAAAATATTGTATATAATAATGATATACAGTACAGTATTTAAAATTTCTTACTATAACAATCACATAATTTTAGCAATCTTTTGTGTTCCTTACATCCACTAGTCATTATTTACAGTTGCTTCACACCTGGACACAGGTGCAAAAAACTCAAATACTGTACTATATTGCTTCATTACAAATGTTAGTGTACAACACAAAAAAAAATTATAATCAAATATAGTAAATAATTATAACTTATTATAGTCTATAGTCTTAATACATAAGTTTCTCCAATACACAATTTCTAATTTACTTTCGTCTTATTAATACCTTAAACCCAAAATACAGTTATGTTCACATATAAAATTTACAATTTGTGCATATTATTAACAATGCCATGACATGTTGGACAATTGAAATAATGCCCACGTGATAGCATATGGCATTAGTTTTATAATGATGGACAATATGTTTTGACTCTCTCTGAAGTCCTCTTCAAGTGTGACGTGGCACATATAATTGGATGTACTGGTGCTTGTGTTCATATGGTAGGTTGGAGGGAATACAGAGGGCAATGGAGGCAGGAAGGGTGTCAGAACAGGTAATTGAAATCTTTCTGACAAGTCAGAGACCACAAGGGTAATTATATAGCTACTGTAGTTCTGTAAGTAGCCTACAGTAGCTATATAATTACCCTTGTGGTCTCTGACTTGTCAGAAAGACTTCAGTTACTGGTTCTGACACCCTTCCTGCCTCCATTGCCCTCTGCATTCCCTCCAACCTACCATTCTACCATTTCAATGCAAGCACCAGTACATCCAATTATATGTACCACATCACACCTGAAGAGGACTTCAGGGAGGGTCAAAACGTTGTGTTATAATTATTTGAAATTACATTTTATTATAAAATCACTCATTATTTAATCTGCGCTCTAATTCAATTCTTTTTAATCTTAGGACATTCAACCTCTCCCTCTTTATCTCCATGTCCATTTCGTGGCGTTCTCTATCACGTGCCGCAATGCAAGACCAAAGTTCTTTTTAGTTCTGCCATACTGTTTTGGTGTTTATCGCTGGATTTTTTCAGTGTATTTTTAATATCGTTTATGCACAATAACAGTTCCTTTCTGTCTGCAGAAAGGAACCCCCACCCCACCTCCAAGAAGAACAAGAACGAGAAGCTTAAGACCCTCTGCAGACAGAAACCTCGCACTGCAGGTGGCTCCTCACGTGTGGCTGGAGCAGGCTGTGGGGCTTGTGAGGCATGAGCAGGCTGAGGATCTGGTGGTGATGCTTGAGGAGGAGTTGGGGCACGTTGCGAGGCTTCACCTTGCTGAGGGTCTAGTAGTGAGGCTGGAGTGGCTGGAATGTTTAATACTGATGAGGCTTGTGTGGCTGGGTCTTCTTCCACAGGATTGTCAACCTCCATTTCTGCCACACTCCTAGTACCCACTTCTGTGCCCTCCAACACACACAGATCTGGCCGGGACAGGGGGCGATTCTTCAGAATTGAAGATAGGAGATTGTAAAATCGCGGTTCAGTCTTCTTTCTCTTCCCACTTGACCTATTGTAGTCCTCATAGTTGTGGAATATTGATTTGAGGTTGCGCCACTTGCCCTCAACTTGCCTCAGTTCCACGCCTGGGATCTAATTTGGGGGAAAAGTCAAAGTGGAATCTATTATTTTTCAGTATTAATTGATACATGCATGTTTTCATCATAAGGATTCCAAAACACACACGTGGTACACAGAGGTCATTAATTGGGAAGCACATAAAAGTAATGGTCTGGTTAACTATTTTTTAAACCAAAAATATGTGAAGAAATTTTTTTAGGTTCATAGCATACAAAACACAGACAGAGCAGGGGCACTACAGTCTTGGAATGCAGATCACACTGTGAATTACATACAGTGTGATGCTTCATGGCGATGGTACCTTAACCTTGAGGAGGAAAATGGAAGGAAGTAATGATGAAGCACTAAAATTATAATACGAGTATAGAATCCAGTTACCATACCCATGCTGTCACTTAAAAAGCTATTAGTATTCATATGTGCATGTACAAAATCATGTACTGAGTCAAGCAGTTGGCAACCAGCTTCCACATATCAGAGGCAGGTAACAGTGAGAGGCTACCCATTATAACGTAAGGACCTGACACATAGCATATGCCACATACAGAAAAGCATCATTGGTGGTAGACAACATCCAAACAGGAACATATTACGTGCACTGCTTATAATAGACATGCATACATCATAACAGTTTTCATTTCACTTATACCTCAATGTGATGCAGTAGGATGCCTGCTAGTCCCTGAAAGAAGTATATATATTAAATGTGATACTCCAGCTGTAATGAATTGTGCTTACTAACAGATTATTATGGCGAATATCACTAAGAAAATAAACTTACATGGCCTACATAATAACTTACCAATTCCTGCAACACTCTGGTGATGTCCTTCCACACAATGCCCTTTGTTGTTTTCTTGTCATTTAGGCGTGTGTAGTTTGCCTTGACAAGTTGCAGGAGTGCTTCTGTCGCCTCGTAATTCCACACCTCTTTCACCTTCCCTCCCTTCCCTGAAAAATTAGGCACTCAATAAAGTAAGGAAGTCATATCATTTCAAGTGCAAAATTATACAGGATATAAGAAACAGTGAAGAAAAATACATGTGTGACCTACATGTACGAGTATATTTAGAACCACAACACAATACTAGACTGAAATAGTCATGCCGCAAGGGCCTAAAAATACAAAAATTAGAGGCTACCCTATCTATGGTCAAGCTTTACTGTTTGGAAGAAACCATGTGGGACTATTTACATAGGGTTTCATCCAAAGAATTACAGTCCTGATGTATGCCCTGGCATACATGATTATTTTGTATTGTAATATTTCAGTACGTGTCCAACAAATACGACTAATTTAAACGTAATGAATACCATTATTACTTACTCTGTTTTTGGACACCCTCCTGTGTGAGTGATTCACGTGGTGCTGGGTTGTCCACTTCTTCAACCTCTGAAGGGGAACAAAGTACTTCTGTAGGAAGAAAAAAAAAAAAAAAAAAAAAAAAAAAAAAAAAAATGGTACGGAAATTTCTCCAATATTCTGGTAAGTAATAGTAACATGGCAGAGACAGGAATTGATTTGGAAAGATGAATCAACCATACTGGTTTTGAATGTGATATTGGTGTTGTGTACAAAAAACAATTCAAAATAATACCAACAATATAAACTGCATGTGCTTTGAAACGTATGTATTTTGGGCATTGTCAAGGATAAAATAACTAAAGGCGTTTTTACCAGCGCATCAGAATATCAAACGCTACCAAACAGTGTTTGATGTTCTTGCTTGGTTTTACCAAACGCCTGGGACAGACGTTTGATATACGGCAGCGAATCTGCCCAGAATAGCAAACACGCACTGTGATTGGCTGAAAGGTATTGCCATTCCTTTCACATTTAATAATCACGATTCTGAGGCTGTAAGGATTATGATAATTGTTTTATATGAAAAGAAGATCAAAGTAGTAACTTGTTCCTGGCATTAGAATTCAAAAGAATTGTCCATAAGACTTGAAATAAATGGTTGTGTCGTCTTGTGATACGTCTACACTGTTCAGACATAGGTCTAGTGAGGGACGTCCGTGGCAGTTCATGTGGTTGTGACTTCGTCTTCCAGTTATGTGAACTTGGTATAGTTTATGCTATATTTCTGTATAATACTTGCTGAAAAATATGAATTAAAGAATTACCTTATTGCTGTATGCTACTAATATCAGTATTAAAGCAAATATATCGGAGAAATGATATTTGTTTTGAAATGCTGCTGCGATAACACGAACATTGCGTACATCATGGACGCTCCATTGTTGTAACTGTTCTGTGTAGCGGCATCACGACGGTTTCATTCCACATTTATCTCCAAAATTTCCACCAACATGGAGCGAGAACTATAAGTAATGAATGCAAAGTATTTTGTTATAGAGTAACGGTTTCCATTGCATCTTTTGTATTACTAGACACTGCCTACATCACCTGTAATAGGTAAAAATTAATGACAACGTGAGATTTGATATTTGAATACTTAAGAGGGAGGCGGTGCGCAGTGGATATGGTGGTGAGCGTGGGACCGGGCAGACGTCCACGCGTAGGTTCGAATCCCACCACGTACAACCTGAAAACACTTTGCCATTTGTCGAGTGGTTTAAAGTTAGCTACATGTCACCACGATACCCAGGTTCTAGGTGGTTACACCAAAGATGAGCTTGGGTGGTGATAAGGGCCCTAAAATGGGTAACACTATAAACAAAATTGCCTGCACCACTAATGGGCAGAAGCTGAACAGCGCTTCCCATACGTACACTCCTCAAGTGTGCCTACAGGCGCTAGAGGCCTCTCCGTATAAAAAAAAAAAAAAAAAAAAAAAAAGTTGGAACCGTTACTTAACGTAGGTAAGTAATTACTGTAATTACTTACCTAAAATGTAAATACATTTTATATTGCACATTACAGATACCCATGTGATATATGTGACCAGAGGTTCCTGAGCAAGAGAGCAGCAGATATGTGCTACAATTACCATGTAAACTGCTGCCTCAAGGCTGAGGCAGGACCATCTTACGGTAAGTTTCATTAATATTATTATAATTATTATTGTTTTCGTGTATGGAACAACTGCTACACTTGTTGGAAGAAAACCCGAACCCGCCAAGGATGAGAGGGCTCCCCAAGACCCATAAACCCAACATCCCGATGCGCCCCATTACATCAGGTATAGGAAGCGCTCCCCACGCACTTGCCAAGCGACTAGCAAGACCACTCTCCAACGCTTTAGGCTCAATAAATGGAGCACACCTACGTAACTCCGCGGACCTTATACAACGACTCAACTCGGTGGACTTCCGCAACAAGATGGCGAGCTTCGACGTGAAGTCCTTATTCACCAACGTCCCCGTGGAAGGAGCGATAGAAGCGGTAAAAAGGGCATCTGGAGACATCAACGAAGAAAATTTACCGATCCCGAGGGAGGACTACATCAATCTTGTTGAGCTTTGTGTTAAATTTGGTGCCTTCACTTTCGAGGGACAAGAGTACTCACAACATAAGGGACTGGCCATGGGATCCCCTCTAAGTGCTGTTATGGCATGTTTGTATGTGGAAACACTAGAGACTGATAACTTTATAAGAATAATGAGTAGAGGCTCAACATGGCTTAGGTATGTTGATGATGTGCTAGTTATAGTCCCAAAGGGCACGAATATAAATAATAAGTTAACATTATTTAACAAAGTCCATAAGGATATCCAATTTACGGTGGAAGAGGAACAAGACAATAGATTACCTTTCCTAGATACGGTAATCTGGAGGGAAGAAGAAGGAGTCAGTTTTTCTGTTTACAGAAAACCCACCAATAAGGACGATTTCATTCACTACCTTTCAGCCCACACAGCATGAGGGTCAAATCTGGTGTGATTATTGGTTTTTACTTAAGATCGTTCAGAATTTGCAGCAACAACTTCCTAGAGCAAGAAATACGATATATCATATCAACTTTCAAAAAGCTGGGTTATCCTGAAGGGCTCCTTGTTAGGCTTAAGAATAAGGCAAAGAAAATAACAACTGAAAACAAAGAGAATAAAGATCCCTGTACAACCAGCGAAAGAGAGAGGTATATATGTGTACCAAATTCGGACAAGGCTTCCATAATTAATAAATATTTGTCTAAAACAGGATTAAAAATAGCAACATTAACGGGAGAGAAAATTGGTGAGCTAACGAGGACTAAAAAGACCAGACTTGTTGGACTTGTTAATAATAACAGCGTAGTGTACAGCATACCATGCAAAGGTTGTACAAAGCAATACATAGGAGAAACAGGCAGGGGACTTAAAACAAGAATAACAGAGCATAGGAGAGATGTTTTAAAACACAACACATCAAACTCCCTTGTATTGCACATAGAAAAATGTAAACACCTACAAAAATGGGAAGAGGCTAAAGAAATTAAAATTGGATTGAAGAAAAGAATGAGAAAAGCTATAGAGGCAGCCCTCATAACAACTAGAGAAGTCATTAACCACAGAGAAGGTTTAATCAGGTGGGCGGGTAATTCCGCCAGATTGGCCCTCAGGTCAGGTACAAGGAAAATCCCCAGTAAAGGCTCGTCACGTAGGCGGATAATGCCACCTGACTAGCAAAATAAAATTAGGTGAGGTACACGCCAGGAAGGCAATACTCTGTACGAATGTCAAATGAGAAAATTGTGTATGTTGTTATAAATAGTGTGTTTTCACTCATGTAAATCAGTCTCTCTGAGGATGGCTATTCAGCCGAAACGTTAGATTAAAAGAATCCTAACTCCTCCCTGGGTTTTTATCCCCCTTCCTAAACCCAACAGACATATTTAAGACAGACAGACAATTTAAGACAGACAAAAAAGACAATTTTAACAACAACCTCTACGAGTTATAATATTAATCACTACAACACTATAACAGCAACAACATGGCGGTTGTACATATCTAATTAATACCAGAACAAGAGGCAGTGGTATCGTATTTAGTGGTGTGTGTGTGTGATGTCATGGGGAGATTTGAGAAAATAATAAGAATGTCCTATATATATATATATATATATATATATATATATATATATATATATATATATATATATATATATATATATATATATATAAGAATAATGTAATAATAGGAATAATAAGAATATTAATAATTTTTCACGGTCAACCTTGGAAGACTTAAACCACCCCTGCCTCATCCTCCCTTATCTCTCCCCTACTTCCTCCCTTCCCCTCCCACCCTCCCTGCCTCGCCTTCGTTTTCATTGTCAAGGTCAAATCTGATAGTTTTACCCCCACCACCAACCCTCCCCTCCGTCCCTGTCTCACTCATTTCAAAACACACACACACACACACACACACACACACACACACACACACGTATCATTACGTAAAATAGGTAAGATCGATACCATATTAGCTCTGAGCTAAGGACGTAGGGGAAAGGCTGGCTGTGTCGAGAGACCAGCAGGCGACCAGAAGGTGAATTTCTGTACCTCCTCTGTACCAGTGCCCCCTCCCCGGCTCACAGTGGGCCCTCACCCCCTCCAGGTGGTCCAATGTGCCAAGCTTCTCGGAGTCACGGTGGACGACCAGCTGACCTGGAAGCAGCATGTCGCCAGCACCGTGAGATCAGCTACCTACAGGCTGTACATGCTGCGTAGACTCAGGTCGCTGGGGACGCCGACAGATGAGTTAAGGGGGGTGTACCTTACCTTCATCCTCCCCAAACTCATGTACGCCTCCCCAGCGTGGTCCTCCTCCCTCACACACACTCAACAGCTACAGCTAGAGAGTGTGCAGAAAAGGGCGTGCAGGGTCATCCTTGGCCCTGCATACACCACCTATGAAGAAGCCCTGACCACCCTGAGTCTGTCCAGAATATCCACCAGGCACCGAGAGGCTCTGGAGAAGTTTGGGAGGGGACTACTGCATCATCCGCGTCTCAGAAACATGCTGCCGCCCGACGCGCCTCGCCCTGTCCGTGCCACCCGACACCACAACAAAATAACACCCCTGAAGGCGCCGCGCACGGACCGGTACAGACTCAGTGCGATTCCCACCATGGTGCGAGCCATCAATCAATAGTATTTCCCTCCTAGATTAGACTTACCTTTAGGATTAATGTTAAGTTTTTCCCCATCCCCTATGTACATTTTCAGTTTGTCAACTGTCTAAATAATAAACCGTTTATTATTATTATTATTACACACACACACACACACACACACACACACACACACACGTAATTATGATTTTGAAAGTTTGATTAAGGCCCCGAGCACACTAGCGACTTTGTAGAGCCACAAGTGGCTGCGTTTTGTGGCGGGGATATTTTCTCCCATAGGTTCCCATTGTTTTCAAGCTTTGCCGATCACACTTGTGTCTGTGGCTCGCGACTGTGGCAAGCTGTCGCTCGTCCCCGCCACAAACAGCGCATTTTGTGGCGGCGTTTTGTGGCTGGCTGAGAGCACACTAGCGACCTCTGGCGACCACATGTGGCCAGGGTTGCCAGATTGGCACTTTTGGTGCCAAAATCTATAAATTTGGCACTTTTTCAATGCGTTTGGCATCCAAAAAATCAAGTTGGCATCTTGGCACTTTTTTGGCATTTTTCGATAAAAATCATTCACTAGCCATTTTTCTGAAATTTCGAAATGCCTAATGCATTGTTAGCACCATCATTACTGATGGAAGAAATGAAAACATCAACAAACAGCGCAATCTGTATGGAATGGGTGAAAACCCATTCCAGGAATTATCAAAGTGGGCACTTTCTTCTCTGGTTACTCCAGCTAGCAATGCAATTGTAGAGAGAATATTTTCCCATGTAACTAATGTAAAATCTAAATTGAGAAATAGAATGAGAACAAAGATGTTAGATGCAATTTGTAGGATCAGATGTCACCTTCAATTTAGAGGATTGTGTTGTAAAGATTTTGTCCCATCTCAGGAAATGCTCAAGTTATTTAATTCAGATATATATAACAAAAACAATGATGGTGATGACATGGACGAAGACGACATAACTGAATATGTTTGAATTGTGATATTTCAGTGATCTCATTACTATTAGAGAACAATTAATGCCAAATGGTTTCTTATGCTTTATTTTGAGTGTTGAGTGAATGTGTGGAGCTGTGAGGAATGGTCTCATTACTATTAGAGAACAATTAATGCCAAATATATTTGTATTTTGAGTGTTGTTTGGCAATGTTGGGCTTTAAGGAATTATCTCATTGCTATTATAAGAATAATTAATGCCAAATAGATTTATATGCTATATTTTGAGTGATATGTGGCAATGTTGGGCTTTAAGGAATTATCTCATTACTATTATAAGAACAATTAATGCCAACTAGATTTATATTTTGAGTGTTGTGTGGCAATGTTGGGCTTTAAGGAATTATCTCATTACTATTATAAGAACAGTTAATGCCAAATAGATTTATATTTTGAGTGATGTGTGGCAATGTTGGGTTTTAAGGAATTATCTCATTACTATTATAAGAACAATTAATGCCAAATAGATTTATATTTTGAGTGTTGTGTGGCAATGTTGGGCTTTAAGGAATTATCTCATTACTATTATAAGAACAGTTAATGCCAAATAGATTTATATTTTGAGTGATGTGTGGCAATGTTGGGTTTTAAGGAATTATCTCATTACTATTATAAGAACAATTAATGCCAAATAGATTTATATTTTGAGTGTTGTGTGGCAATGTTGGGCTTTAAGGAATTATCTCATTACTATTATAAGAACAGTTAATGCCAAATAGATTTGTATGCTCCTAGTCTATGGTATGCTTTATTTTGAGTGTTGTGTGGCAATGTTGGGCTTTAAGGAATTATCTCATTAATATTATAAGAATATATATATATGCTTTATTTTGAGTGTTGTGTGCCAATGTGGGGCTGTAAGGAATGATCTCATTACTATTAAAAAAACAATTAATGCCAAATAATTACATATGCTTTATTTAGAATGTTTTGTGGAAATGTGGAGATATAGGGAATGGTCTTTCATTATAACTTTAAGATCAATAATTAGCCTAATGTGAACGGAGTGCCTAGATTGGTTCATCTTGAAAATGTACATGTACAAGTAAAAATATATATTATCTATCTCTATGAAGATTATTATGGGTAAACATTGTAAATTTATGAATTAACTATTTTTGTAACTTTGCACATAACCATTTGGCTAGTAATAAAGATTTTTTTTAAATATGTTCTTGTTTGGAATGTTACCCTAGTTACCACGATATATTGCAGGTGTTTTCTGGCTGTTTTATAATAGGCAGTTTTGTATATAATTACCTGCAACAGTGTTCAAGTAATTATTCAGTTAACTTTTGTCAGACCATCTGCAATATAGTGTGTGTGTGTGTGTTGTGACATGGGAGATGAGCTAAGCTCGTATTGTCCCGTCTCAATCTGTGTGTGTGTGTAGTATATATATATATATATATATATATATATATATATATATATATATATATATATATATATATATATATATATATATATATATATATTTTATGAGTTATAAAGTTTGGCACTATTTTGTGCTATTTGGCACTTTATTGGAAACACTTTGGCATCTTTTGCTCTGAAAAATCTGGCAACCCTGCATGTGGCTGCTAATCAGTGATGCAGGAAACTTCGTAGAGGTGAGGTGTGTGTTGTCCCGCTGTTCAAACAAGGTAAGTTATTAAGCCCCAATAAATTGTACTTAGCATTCTTTTTTTCAGTGTGAAAGGTCAATATTTATTTATAAACAGACAAACCGTACCTAATACATAACCTTCCTGTTTTCAACGATAAGTTAAATTTATTAAGTTATAAAAAAGTACAATACAAATGAAATTTTAAATTCAATGAAATATTAACGGACGCAGTTTTTCGCATGTTTTTAAAGTTTTTTCTTTTATTTAATCATTTAATCAAATAAATTTAATCACTGCTAAGTAAGATATCATTGGCGTTATTATGTCATTGTAATTGTATTTAAAATGTGTTTCCCACATTTGGCATTATTTTAAATACCATTTGTTATTGTCTGCGGAGTGTGACTTGACAAACTTGTAGTCCGGGCTGTACCTGCCATGGCTTCATTCGGCTTTGACACAGAGCGATTTATTATTGAAATAGAAGATAGGCCAGCGATTTGGGACGTGCGCCTCAAGGAATACAGCAACAAAATTTTGAAAGCAAAGGCATGGGAGGAATTGTGCTCTATATTCGTACCCAACTTCAATGAGTTGGATTGCCAAGGAAAAAACAAAGCAAGTATGACATTTCATATATTTATATTCACAATATTTGATATTGTAAGTCTAGTATTTCATACATAGCTGTATAATAATGTATAATAATGTATATCTAATACATAAGTGACACAAGAAATAATTTAGAAAAAAGTTTGTAACACATTACATCCTTTACTATGTCACACATTGACTTGCCCTACACTCTGTTCCCAATCATTCTATCCTGCCACGACACTGATCCTATGCTGGAAAAGTAGTCCGAGAACTTTTCTCTTATTGTTATAGCGGATCGAGGGCATCCTGCTTGTATTGCACCATCACCATCAGTCAGACCTACTACATTGTGTGTCTTCAAAATGTACACCATCCCTTTCTCTTACAAAGCTGTGTAAAGTGCAACATGCCCTGATAATGTTTTCGGCATTCTCAACATGTAAATCCAGTGGTCTATGAAATATGCGCCATTTATTTGTGAGAATGCCAAATGCACTTTCGATGTATCGCCTCGCTCTTGATAAGCGATAATTAAAAATTTTCTTTTTGTGTTGGAGATTTTTTCCCCCATACGGGCGTAGCATGTGAGTAGAGAGGCCAAAAGCTTCGTCGCCAACGAAAACGAAGGGAAGTGGGTCCCCATTCGTTGACACTGGTTTATCGCTAGGAATGTTCAGTGTATTTTGCTGCATTTTTTTGTAGAGGTTACTGTTTTTGTAGATTGAGGAGTCTGATGCTTTACCATAAGAACCGACATCTATAAAAGTAAACCTGTAGTTTGCGTCACATACAGCTAACAACACCATTGAAAAATACTTCTTGTAACAAAAGTAGTTAGAACCACTGCCCGTTGGTTTAATGAGCCTCACATGCTTGCCATCGATGGCGCCTATGCAGTTTGGAAAGTGTGCTTCACAACGAAAGCCTTCTTCAATTTTCAGCCATTCTTGCTTTGTTAATTCTGGGAAACATAGGTCGTGTAGATATTCCCTTATCGCCTTGCACACTTCTTGCACGATCCCTCTAGCGGTGGACTTCCCACACCGGAAAGTGTAATGTAGTTCAGAAGAGGAACACCCTGTTGCTAATAACCTGAAAAGAACATTTAAAAATCGGTAAATTTATAGAACTACCCAATATTCGATAGCGGACTAACATCGTTTTTCTTATACTTCAGACAATTCTAAGACACCTTTCTTCTATGGTATTTCTGCCGCAAATTAGCCGTTTATGAGATATATCCACTTCTAAAGAAATGCTCTGCTATTTATAGCAAGTATGGCTACCTAGTGCATAGGACTACTTGCGCTAGAGGATGTTACATATTATAACATGAAACTCATTTTACTCAGATTTTGACGCGACTTTAATTTAACCCGACAAATAATAATACATGAGAAAACGTTGTGCTATCATTGAAATTTTATTCATGTAGTTATTTTTGATGAAGCTAGTGTGTAGGCTAATAACTTTATAACTAATCTTTACATCTTCTTACAGCTACAGATCTACAACGGAAATGGAAGAGTTTGAGGGACTCCTATAGAAGAGAATTGACATTGTCGAAGAAAGAAAAATCGGGATCTGGCGCAGGAAGTGGGAGGAAGGAATATTTGTACTTCAAACAGCTGTCTTTTCTTCAAGAAATTTGGGCAACAAAACCACATGCAGCTGAAAGTGTCGAGGATACTACAGTGCAGGGAGATGAACGAGAAAACCCAGGAGAGCCTGCACCTTCCACTTCTAATGTAAAAAGGAAGAAATCAACTGTACAAGCAGATGAAAAGATTATTCTGGAAGCTTTAGCTAAGAAAGCAAGCGTCCCTCACGATCATGATACATATTTCCTTCTTGGTCTGGTGCCTGACTTCAAGAGTATTCCTGAGAGTGTCAAGGTCGATGCTAAGCTTGAAATCACGAATGTGATCAAGAGATATAAACAACATCCAAATCATCTGTATTTTACATCATATCAACAAACAGTCCAAAGTCCATATTCACATGCTAGTCATACATCACACAATTTCGCTCCTAGCATCATGCATGCACAATCAACAGTACCTCAAAGCCAACCCGTACTACCCTGTACACCATCACCTGCACAACTATCTGAAACACCAGCGGTATCCCCATGGTCGGATGATTCAGTCATGAGTAATTTGTGAACAAAACACTGAAGTGCAACACAAATATTATCATTGGAAGCATTCATAATCTTAGCGATATAGGAAAGGAAATATAGCTTTGTATTGCAGTACAGTTTCATTGAAATACAGTTTAATAAACTCACTAAAAATAATTGTATTATTTACATACCTTAATGTCATGGCAAGTCTCTCCTCAGCTGGAATGCTCTTCCTTAGGTGTGTACTGTCTTTGCGAATGTGGGGGCCAATTATGGCCAAGAGTTCGTTGAAACTTTCCTGGGTCATCCTAAAGTAGTCAAAAAATTTATCATCATCTGCTCTTAAGTCACTCATTATCATGTAAAACTGTCTGTGGGTCAATCTCGAAGCAGTAATTGGGTGCATCCATAGCGCTCTCCGACGACGGCGGCGGCGACGTCGCAGAAGTATAAGCAGTGACAGTGCCTCTTCCTCAGAGTCCATGCTGAAACTGAGATGTAGTGATATCGGTGTGGCGACCAAATGTGGCCGGGTATTCAAAACATAACCACATGTGGTTGCCACATGTGGTCGCAACTTGTGGCTCTAAAAAGTGGCTAGTGTGCTCTGGCCCGCCACTTTGCGCGGCCACTTGTGGTGCCACAGAGTGGCTAGTGTGCTCGGGGCCTAAATGTCCGTTGACCGAATGTCCTTCGTTGAAATGTGCTTTAGCCATCGTTCCGGCCACGGATGAAACCAGGTATATAATTGATTTATAAAGACAGACCATTATGAGGAAGGCAGAATTGATGGTGCAATGCAAAAATGTGTAGGACTATACCAAAGTAAACTATTAAAATGTATTTATTTTCCAGTTGCAGAAAGGGATCTGATGATGTCCTCCAAAGCAATATATATAATATCACTAGAGAAGAACATTGCTAGTCCTGTTTGGTTATCCCATTAACAAAAAAAAAAAAAAAAAAAAAAAACGATTATATCAATAAAAAAAATTTGCAAGCTCCTGTATTGCAGTAAGTGGTGGTGGACAACAGTGTGAAAGTTTGTTTTATCTCTTCATAATTTACTTATGCATACATTTTGTATTTAGCACTATGAAAGTTGATACCAAGTTTTTTGCATGCAGGTCGTGCCAGGAAATTTTTTTATTTGACAAATCATTACAGATATGTACACTCATCAGAACCAGGATATAGAATTCAATGTGAAATTGATGGGTGTTCTAGATCATACAAATCTGTAAAGTATCTGCTAAGACATTCGTTCACATCACGCACTATTTTATAATTGCCATCTTAATAGAGTCAGGGGGAAATTTAAAGTTTGTGATGGTTCCTTACCTGATCCAGAGATTAGGATTTGTATGCAGAGTGAAGCTGGTAATGATTGTGTGTAAATGATAACTAACAAAGGAAATGAATGTGCTTCATCACATTTAAATATCAATTGGACCAATTAAATTGTTACAAGGCACAGAGAGGAGAAGTTGCTCCCTTCTGTAGTTATTAAAGATTTCACTGAACATTTGCAAGACCTTTTGGCTTTGCAGCACACTGAAACTATGAATAAGGTATTAAGTAAACTTAAAGAGGATGGAATTGATCCCAAAACGTTAAATGATCTCATGAATTCCTCATCACCTGCAGAGTCCTGATGTCATGCTGTGAAATCTGTATGGAGATTTGACATATGTAAAAGGTCATTTTAACTTTATTCAGCCACAAGAATTTATAATAGATGACCAGTATGGAACACCATCATACTGTCGTTTGTTCCAATCCTAGAAACATTGAAAGATCTCCATCAGTATGAAGATGTCTACAAGTGGTTAATGGTCATAAATGTAAAAACACTATTCTAAGAGATCTCCGTGATAGAAGTGTAATTGCAAATACAGTAAAATCCCTCTTATCCGGCATCAACGGGACCGCCGACATACCGGATACCAGAAGTTGCCGGATACTTGAATAGAAGTGAAATTATGTCCACAATCACCACCCAACATTCACGCATCTTACCATAACAAAGATCAGCTGATCGCCGTGCCCCGCGTCGCCACCCGCGCTGCCACCTCACACACCAACACACAATACTACTGTACTAACATTCTCTTTAATACTTTCCTCTTATAAATAAGTTGATGGGTTACAAAAATAAAGTATGTATACACTTATTTGCTTTATTCAATATGAGCCAACATGTATAGCATACAATAAAGATATGAAAATGTACGAGTGTTTGTGACACTTTTTCGCTCCCCACACCTCTCATTCAACACCCTCCGGGTCATCAACATCATCAGATTCTGTACTTGTTTGCCCCACTTCTTTTCCCTTACAAGCTACTTTGAAATAGTTTCTAATGTCTCCTTGTTTGCATCTCATTCTTCTTTGCAGCAAAAACTCATTCTCAATGCAGTGAAGGGTCATAACATCTCGGGTTGACATGTATGTGCACTGCTCAGCAAACCTGACAAAGCCAGCTATGTGTTTCGCAGCCTGTTCCCAAATTACTTTAGGCTCATTATCATCATCACTATCAATACTAATTTCCTCTCTAAATGATCTACTACAGCGTTGATAAGTTCCTCGTCTGTGAGAGTGAATATTACGGCCTGATTTTCGTCCACGTCCACCCATTCCTATAACGCTTCATCTGTCACTTTAAGTTGCACATTTCCCCCCCATTTCCCTCAGCTCGCTCACCACCGAATTTTTCATGCCACCTACAAACCCTTCAAGCTCATCATCCTCATCATCACACATCATCAAAGGGTACAATTTGCGCCAACATCGCATCAATGTTTGCCTTTTAACGTCTAGCCAAGCAAGTGAAGCCATGAATATCGCATCCTCAACATTAAACTGTTTTTGGAACTCGGGGATTGTGCCGTCCTTATAATTAACAAGTTTGCAAAGGAAACTCTTACGATATTTCATCTTAAAATTTTGAATGACTCCCTGATCCATGGGTTGAATAACACTTGTGACATTAGGAGGCAAATATACAGCAAAAATATTTCCCACAAGTTCCTCTGCTGGTGGATGAGCTCTACAATTATCTAATAATAAAACTACCTTACTGTCCTCTGGGAGACCATTTTTCTTCAGATTTTCCTTGACAGATGGCACAAAGCAATGCTTGAACCAGTCAAGGAAAATTTCAGCTGTCTTCCAAGCACTTCGTTGGGTACGATAATCGACAGGCAGGTAATTCACGTTCTTAAAACAGCGCGGCTTCTTGTGCTTGCCAACCACGCACAACTTGACTTTGTGCGTACCAGCCCTGTTAGGGCAGCACAGAACTGTCAGCCTGTCCTTGCTCTGTTTGAATCCCTTCACGTCTCCCTCCGACTCGCTTGCAAGTGTGGTTCTTTGACAGACAGCGGTAGAAAAGGCCAGTCTCGTCGGCGTTGTAAATCTGCTCAGACGTCAGGTTATGCTCCTCAACTATCTTCGCAAACCTATAAGAAATAAAAACAGAACGAGGTTTAGATAAAGAAATGAGGTTGGCTTTCTCTTCCTCCCTCCCTCTCTCTCTCTCTCTCTCTCTCTCTCTCTCTCTCTCTCTCTCTCTCTTCAGCCGAGGGTAAGTTGGCAGATTTTGATTCTCCCGAGATGTCCAGCTTCCTTATGCCGTGACGAACCTTGAACCTGTGGAGCCAGCCATCAGAGAACTGGCATGCCCCTTCCTTGCCCATCTTCTTAGCTAAATCACGCCCTTTCTCTTGTAGCATTGGGCCTGTAATTGTGACTCCTTCTGATCTTTTCAAGCTGAACCACTTGTATAACACTTTGTCCATCATTTCACCACGATGATACTGCAGTGTGTGACGATTTTCCGCTGCCTTTGGGGTGTCGGTGGCTTTCATGTAATCCCGCAACTTTTTCGTTTGGGATTTAATATCATAAATAGTTGATGAGCCCACACCATATTCTGCCATTAGTTGCTGTCTGCTTTCACCTCTCTCTAATCGTCAACAAATGTCTACCTTCTGCTTAAGTGTAAGCACAACACGCTTCCTCTTCTATAACTTTAGGCATGATGAAGGCGTCAGGCGATAAACAGTGCACACGCGGGACTGAGTCCCTGAGTAAACACAGTGCAGTGGGCCGCGGGTGGCGCGAAGCAGTGCGCTCTGGTGGCGAGGGGACAAAGTATGCCTCGCGCGGGAATTTCAATCGATTTTATGAGTACACATTAATTTTTTATTGATTTTAAGGCTTGGAGAAAAACGTACCGGATACTTGAAGCTGCCGGATACTCGAATGCCGGATGAGAGGGATTTTAGTGCAGATCCCACAGCTCTTCAGTTGATGTATTATGATGAATTCACCGTGGTGAATCCCTTAGGGTCAAAAGTAAGGAAATACAAAGTAGGAGCATTTTATATGACTAGGAAATTTACCACCAAAGTACAGAACCCAGTTAAAGCACATTAACTTAGTTTTCTTATTCAAATAATTTGTTCTTAAAATGTATAGCTTCAGTGAAATCCTTAAACCACTTATGTTTAATCTTAAGATTCTGGAAAATGAGGGACTCTTAGTTTCTCGTTCTGATGGCAATCACTGGTTCAGAGGAACTGTTGCTGTGGTTATTGGGGATAATCTCGGTAGCCATGCTATAGGAGGCTTTCTGGAAAGTTTCAGTAGCTACAGAGTATGTCGATTTTGCATGATAACGAAATCTCAACTACATAGCAATCCCATGACGTTAGCTTGCAGCCGCACAGAAACTGGACAATGAACAAGTAAGCATCGTCCTTCAAGATCAGAGCCTAGCAACAACATACGGAGTGAAAAGTTGTTCAGTTCTAAACCAGTTGAAGTACTTTCATGTTGTGTCTGGGTTGCCTTCTGATATTGCACATGATTTATTTGAGGGAGTATTTTGCGATGTTGTGCAGTGTGTCAAACTATTGTATTGCAAATTCTTTCTTCACTGCTGAATATCTGAATCAAAGGATTGCCCACTTTCCATAATTGGGATCTAATAAAGTCAACAAGCCAAGTGCTCTCAGCATATCTCCAGCTAGGAAAGTCTCAGTTAAACAAGAGGCAGCACAAATGTGGTGTTTGTTTCGAGGTTGCTACCTTTGTTAGTGGGACAAAGTACCAGTTGAAGATTCAAAATGGGAAGTACTTTTAGGCTGCGTTTACACCAAGCGAATCGAATCGATTCAATTCATGGAGAATCATCCCAATTCATGATTCGTCATAATTCGCCACGTTAAATTCAATGGAATCGTTTACACCAAGCGAATCGAGTCAATTCAAATCATGGAGATTCATAGCGATTCAGAATCACTGATGCGCGCGGTCCCATTTTTTCATCAGTCAAGGCGAGTCAGCCGAGTAGGAAGCATCATGCATGTGGAACTCCTCATCAGTTTAGTTCTCCCTCTTATGAAACAATTGTCACCTATCGACAATATTGACATTAAAATAGAAATACATCAGGCCTTTCGTAGAAAACTCGCAAAGGACCAAAACTCTAGCTACGGTTACTGGACTGGCCAACACCAACATCCATCTCATACTACACCATCACCGTATGCTAGTGATAGTATTTCTTCTGAGTTCACTTATCTGTGAAAGGTATCTTTTAAGTTGGAGGACATAAGTTTTTTTTTTTTTAAGTTGGAGGACATAAGTTTTTTTTTTAAGTTGGAGGATATAAGTTTTTTTTAAGTTGGAGGACATAACAGTTTTTTTTTAAGTTGGAGGACATAAGTTTTTTTTTAAGTTGGAGGACATAAGTTTTTTTTTTTTTAAGTTGGAGGACATAACAGTTTTTTTTTAAGTTGGAGGACATAACAGTTTTTTTTTTTTAAGTTGGAGGATATAACAGTTATGTCACACATTTAAAAAGTAGACAATACACCCTACAGTTGCCACATAAAAATATATAACCATATCCATAATGCTTTCTGTTGTCATTTTTTTTAATATGCAGAATAATATTGCCTAGTACAGCAATTCCCTCTATAGATCAGCGCAATACACGTAATTTCTACTGTAACAGAAGCCTAATAGGTAAATGTAAACTGTTAAACCTACCTTTGCATCCATTTCTGTAGCAATATTGTATCCATAACTAGACATAAAGCATGTCTATATTTTTTATATATAATTTACAGCTACCTTAAACACTCGATCAATCTATTAGTGGAGTTATTTTAAATAATGGCCAGTCTTTCTTCAGGTCGAATTGCAAGACGGTAATTGGTATTCTGCTTCTTGATGGAGGGTCCCATCAACTCAACCAACATCTTAAATTGTTCTGTGGTCATCCTAAAGAAGTCATAAAACTTCTCCGGATTATTGACCAAATCTGGGAACAAATGTCCAAAGCTCCCAAATTTAGGTCTTCTAGAATTTATTGGATGCACCCATATTCGTTGCCTCCGCCTCCGTCTACGCTTTCTCAGCCACAGCAACAATGCTATTTCTACAACAGCAAAGACGTCCATACTCCTCGAAGGCTGCCTTGGTACTGAATGATGTGTTAATCAGATTCAGTCGGTTGGAACTATACCGATTCAAAATGACTCGAGTCAAATGATTCTCCATGAATTGAATCGATTCGATTCGCTTGGTGTAAACGCAGCCTTTAGGCTGCGTTTACACCGAATCGAATCGATTCAATTCATGGAGAATCATCCCAATTCATGATTCGTCATGATTCGCCACGTTAAATTCAATGGAATCGTTTACACCAAGCGAATCGAGTCAATTCAAATCATGGAGATTCATGGCGATTCAGAATCACTGATGCGCGCGGTCCCATTTTTTCATCAGTCAAGGCGAGTCAGCCGAGCAGGAAGCATCATGCATGTGGAACTCATCAGTTTAGTGCAAGAACGACGTGCTATTTATGATCCTAGTGATCCTATGCACCGTAATCGTGATGTAATTGCTGCATTATGGACTGATATTGCTACAGAAATGAAATGCAAAGGTAAGTTTAACAGTTTTTATTGAACTATTATAGCTGCTATTACAGTAGAAATTACATATACTGCACTGAACTATAGAAGGGATCGCTGTACTAGGAAATATTATTTTGCCTAATAAAAACAACAACAAAGCATTGTGAATATGGTTGGATACTTTTATTTCGCAACTGTAAGGCATATTGTCTACTTTTCAAATGTGATATAACGTAACTGCCAGCCAGCCAGGCACCAGGCAGAGTAGAGGGTGGGGTGTAGGCTACAGTTCCTATTATTAACAGTTGTCACTGATTTCGTTCACTAATGTTCACATAATGTTCTTCTAAAAGTAAATGGTAATATGACAGAATAGTAGGAATAACATAGCTGCCTATAATTATTTTAATATTATCCTCCGTATACAATACGTTAAACCTAACTAAAGAGTAGATGTGATATGGTAAAAACTGGTGTGGCCATCTCTTCTGCAGCGAATATATACATCAGTGGATGTTTCTGTCCTGCCATTCGACAGCTCCACCTGGTGAGACAAAATATTCTCTCAGTGTCGCGAATGGACAAAGCTTCTGCTGTAGGCCTTGTACTTCTTGTTGGTGACAGGCTCCTCATGTTTTGATGGTGGTCATCAATTACATCATCATTATCACTACGAAAGTTCATGCTGTCTTCATGGTGAATGAAATTATGAAGCACACAGATACTTTTAACTATTGCTTCAGATACCTCAGTGCTCGTTTCCATTGATGTTTTCAGTACACCAAATTTCTGAGTTAGCATTCCGAAAACACATTCTACAGTTCTCCTAGCTCTACTCATCCTATAGTTGAATACCTTTCTAGAGTAATTTAGGTCCTTTCGAGGATATGGCCTCATTATATTGGGCTTTAAAGGGAAAGCTTTATCTTCTATGAGATAGAATGGTATTTTGATATCAGTAGTAGGTATTTCACTAGGCTGTGGGATATCTAAATGACCAGAGAGAAATGACCTACCCATATTAGAGTTACTAAAGACTGCACTGTCACTGTTTCGCCCATATGCCCCAACATCAATCAGAGTAAAACAACACTTGGCATCAGCAATAGCCATTAATACAATAGAGTGATAC